>NW_028170824.1:0-1000 GCF_963971535.1 Notolepis coatsorum | reverse complement strand
CTCATCTGTCTCCTCATCTGTCTCCTCATCTGTCTCCTCCTCTGTCTCCTCCTCTGTCTCCTCATCTGTCTCCTCCTCTGTCTCCTCCTCTGTCTCCTCCTCTGTCTCCTCGTCTGTCTCCTCGTCTGTCTCCTCCTCTGTCTCCTCCTCTGTCTCCTCCTCTGTCTCCTCATCTGTCTCCTCATCTGTCTCCTCATCTGTCTCCTCATCTGTCTCCTCATCTGTCTCCTCATCTGTCTCCTCATCTGTCTCCTCATCTGTCTCCTCGTCTGTCTCCTCATCTGTCTGTCAGAGAGAGAGAGAGAGAGAGAGAGAGAGAGAGAGAGAGAGAGAGAGAGAGAGAGGAGAGAGAGAGAGAGAGAGAGAGAGAGAGACGGAAAGATAGAGAGAGAGAGAGAGAGAGAGACGGAAAGAAAGAGAGAGACGGAAAGAAAGAGAGAGACTAGAGAGAGTGAGAGAGAGAGAGAGAGACGGAAAGAAAGAGAGAGACTAGAGAGAGTGAGAGAGAGAGATGGATGGAGAGAGAGACGGAAAGAAAGAGAGAGACTAGAGAGAGTGAGAGAGGGAAAGAGTCATACAAGTGCAGCTCAATAAATTAGAATATCGTGGAAAAGTCTATATATTTAGCTGTATTGATGCAGTAATTTGTGCAAAAGGAGCCCCAACCAAGTACCGAGTGAACATACATAAACATACTTTTCAGAAGGCAGATATTTCTATATACAAATGAAAAATACATCTATTTTAAATGTTTTATTGGTGATACAGAAGTTTGGGCTTTCATGAGCTGTAAGCCATAATCATCAAAATTAAAACAAATAAAGGCCTCGAATATTTCACTTTGTTTGTAATGAATCTATAATCTACGAGAGTTTTGCTTTTTGAATTGAATTTTACTGAAATAAAATAACTTTTCCACGATATTCTAATTTATTGAGCTGCACCTGTAAGTGCACCATTAGAATACGTTACAATGTATATAGCGTCAATATTATTAGAG
>NW_028170825.1:0-1000 GCF_963971535.1 Notolepis coatsorum | reverse complement strand
CAGTTTTGCACAATAAATGTTCTTAAAATACCTCTGTACTGTGTGAAATATGTCCTAGTAATACAAGAGTACAGTGTTAGTTGCCATGCCAGTGTTTTACCCCTTCAGAAGCATTTATATAGACCTTTTAAGATAAATGAATATACCGTGATTATATACCGTTACCGTCTATCTCAGTGTTGGGCAAGTTTCTTTTAAAAAGTAACTAGTTACAGTTACTAGTTACTTCTTCCAAAAAGTAACTACATTACTTACTCCGTTACAAATTATAAAAGTAACTAGTTACTTCAGAAAGTAACTATTGCGTTACTTTCAATATATATATATTTTTTTTACATAAACAACATACACAAATCTAAACTATTTTAATGTTGCTGTGGGACAAAGTGAGACTAGCCTCCAATCAAATGCCATGTATGTAGATATTATAATTACTATGTTTATATAGTGGATCATACAAATACAAACACAATAGATGTTTTGGAACTTTTGATATGTTTTGCCCCTCAACAGGCCACAACTGGGCAACATTAAATTATGCTTGTTAAGCACTATACCAAAAATAAATAACAAATATATACTGATTGATTGAACATTTTAATTAACAGATTGCAGAATGGGTACAGCACTACGGCTCAATACACACAATTGTTAAGGGGATGCAGACCAGAGAAAGACTTTCGTCTTGTTTACATCAGGGTCCCCCATTTTCAATTCATGACATACACAACATACAGATATAAGAATCTAATCGAATCATTCTAAACCAATCTAATCATGACATTTAAGACATGCATGACATACAGATATCTCTGCGCACCAGACTGTGCTATTAAACCAGGAAGTGCAGCATGAATGAATGAATGAATGAATGAAAACTTTATTAACAGATTGCAGAATGGGTACAGTACAGTACGGCTCAATACATACAATTGTTAAGGGGATGCAGACCAGAGAAAGACTTTCGTCTTGTTTACATCAGGGTCCCCCATTTTCAATT
>NW_028170826.1:0-32858 GCF_963971535.1 Notolepis coatsorum | reverse complement strand
AGAGAGAGAGAGAGAGAGAGAGAGAGAGAGAGAGAGAGAGAGAGAGAGAGAGAGAGAGAGAGAGAGAGAGAGAGAGAGAGAGAGAGAGAGAGAGAGAGAGAGAGAGAGAGAGAGAGAGAGAGAGAGAGAGAGAGAGAGAGAGAGAGAGAGAGAGAGAGAGAGAGAGAGAGAGATAGTGTGTTGCTGGCAGGCTCATCTGAGAGGTCAGCCCCGGTAATGAAGGGTTCACATGAATGAGACGGTCAATACAGCTGCTAGTATATCATGAGGTGGATGGTGTGGTTGAGGTGGTTGAGGTGGATGAGGTGGTTGAGGTGGATGAGGTGGATGAGGTGGTTGAGGTGGATGAGGTGGATGAGGTGGTTGGGTGGATGAGGTGGATGAGGTGGTTGAAGGTGGTTGGGTGGATGGGGTGGATGAGGTGGATGAGGTGGTTGGGGTGGATGAGGTGGATGAGGTGGATGAGGTGGATGAGGTGGATGAGGTGGATGAGGTGGGTGGGGTGGATGAGGTGGATGAGGTGGATGAGGTGGGTGGGGTGGATGAGGTGGATGAGGTGGATGAGGTGGATGGGGTGGATGAGGTGGATGAGGTGGATGAGGTGGATGAGGTGGATGAGGTGGATGAGGTGGATGGGGGTGGATGAGGTGGATGAGGTGGAGGAGGTGGATGGGGTGGATGAGGTGGATGAGGTGGATGAGGTGGAGGAGGGTGGATGAGGTGGAGGAGGTGGATGAGGTGGAGGAGGTGGATGGTGTGGATGAGGTGGGTGAGGTGGATGTTTCTGAGTCAGCGAGCTCGGAGACGTGACATGACTTCCCTCCTTAACCACAGACCTCTAACCTACAGGTCTACCCTCCATTTCCCCCTGCCACCTGCCCTGCCACCTGCCCTGCCACCTGCCCTGCCACCTGCCCCGCCACCTGCCCTGTCGTCTCTTACCCCGCCACCTTCCTGCGTCTTCTTCTAACGCTCTTTGTACGCGTTATATATACCATGTATGAAACTTCAGTTGGAGCTGATCCGTTGTGATCTCTCCGTGTGTGTTTTTAATTATTCTTCAGTATCCATCCATCCAACTTTTGGAACCGAAGGATATCGACGTCATCACCGTCCATTAGCAAAAGTAGTTTCTGCAAATGCGCATGCGATGCATTATGGTTATAATTAAAAAGAAAAAACTAAAAATAATACATTTAAAACAATGGACAAGACCATTTTGTTCCAGCAGGGCTGCCAAGACTCTCAAGTGCAGGTTCCGTGAAGTGAGGGACAGCTTGTGACCACCGGGCCTATTTAGAAGATGTCCCGGTCCTTGTGCCAGCAGCGGCCATCAGGCTCCACAACCAACCGCGGGCCGGGACCGCTGCCAGCAGCCGGAGAACTAACGGCTGCAGAACTCCAGAACTATTGAGAATGTCTGACCCCTAAATGTGTCTGACTCTTAAACCACCGAAACTAGGGATGTCCGATATTATCGGCCTACCGATATTATCGGCCGATATCGGCATTAAAATGTGATATCGGAAAATATCGGTATCGGGTTTCAAAAAATTAAAAATTCAAATATTTATTTTTTATTTTTATTTTTTACATTTCTATAACCTTTATTTACCCAGGCAAGCAAGTAAGAACAAATTCTGATTTTATTTATTGTCAAAAGTATGCATAATGTTGTGTTAATTCCACAACAAGAGATATGTAATGTTAATTACCTAAAATTATTCCATTTTTGGGGGGGGGGGACCCTGCATATATCGGTATCGGTTGATAATCGGTTGATATCGGTATCGGAAATTAAGAGTTGGACAATATCGGTATATCGGTATCGGTAAAAAAGCCAATATCGAGCATCCCTAACCGAAACCTGCACGGACTACAACAAATGACGTACATCATGCCAGTTAGCATACCTTGTGTATACTGTTTACTTTTACTCTCACTCATAGTATATGTTCGGATTCAAATTCTTTGTTGCCTATATTTATTGTAAGGAATAATATAACTGATAGGGCATACAGACCCTCATCTGCACCTTTGTTTACACTGTTTATTTATATTGTTTTTATTTATATTGTAATTATATTGTTTACACACTGTATATTTTTTCTCATATTTTTATATTCAGATCCAATTTGATTTGCCTATAATATTTGTCTTTCTACTATTACCCTGCCCATACCTGTACCTCCCCCCCCCCCCCCTCCCACATGCCACTACGATGCCCAAATTACAGGGGATCAATAAAGGAATATCTTAAGATAAGATAAGATGATCCTTTATTAATCCCCTTGGGGAAATTCAGGTGTCAAAGCAGCATGGGGGGGGGGGGGGGGGATACAGAGCTTCACAGTCCTACACTGTCCAGTATCTATATACACTATAGATACAAAGATATAAATACAAATACAATATAAAAAGTACAAAATACAAGATAGTCCAGTGATATGAGTCTCTAGTTCACAATACAAGATAGTCAGTCCAGTGATATGAGTCTCTAGTTCACAATACAAGATAGTCAGTCCAGTGATATGAGTCTCTAGTTCACAATACAAGATAGTCAGTCCAGTGATATGAGTCTCTAGTTCACAATACAAGATAGTCAGTCCAGTGATATGAGTCTCTAGTTCACAATACAAGATAGTCCAGTGATATGAGTCTCTAGTAGGGATGCCCCCGATCGATCGGCCGATAATCAGTATAAATATGCGATCGGGGAATTCCGATAATGAGTCATATTCGCCGATCGCGGAAACTGATCAAGTGGATATCTCACTCGCTGTCTGTCTCAGACGCACAGGACCTGCAAACTGCTCCTCCTCCCTAGCCCCGCCCGTACCCGTGTAGAGTTTGTAAACACAGAGGAGGCGGACCTCCTCTGCTGAGTCTAGATAGTGCATTCGACCTGAGCTAACGTTAGCTACCTAGCTATCGTTACTGTTTAAACAAAATTACCCAGTCAACTATTCACTTTTAGTAGGCATTGTCTAACGGTATTTAGCCGGCTAGCTACTGATAGCTCCGGATATCAACAAATGCCCCAGGAAGTCTAGTAGTCCATGTTGATATCTCCGTTAGCTTGCGTTAGCTGACGTTAGTTTCACAGTTCAAAACGGGAATGTCCGATTGAACTAAATAGTTGTCTTAACGTCATCTAGCCGGCTAGCAGTAGCTACAGATAGCTCCTGATATCAATGTCTTATAACATTGATTGAATGCGTATTTGAGCTGAGGGGCTTGCTGAATGTGACAGTAGTAACGTTATACCAATAGGGCCCAGCTGCAGCGCCGGAGAATCCTTTTTGGAGCTGGAGGCTACTAGAGTACACAGACAGTGGCGCGGTTTGCAGATAGCGAGCATTTTGACTTGTTGCGTGGTGGCGATGTCTCGCAGATAATACAAGTACAAGTCTAATTATATAATATATATATTTTATATAAAAAAAAAATTATATAAAATAATTTTTAATTTCTTTTTAATCAAAAACGATCTGTATCGGATCGGTATCGGCCGATATGGCTCACGACCAGTGATGCCACTAACGCGTTACTAAGTAACGCGTTATTGTAATCTGATTACTTTCCCCCGAAAATAGTAATCTAACGCGTTAATCTTTACAAGCCAGTAATCTGATTGCAGTTACTTGTTCAAGTGGCTGTGCGTTACTATTTCGTTACTATCTCATCATAATGCAGGCGGAATGCAGTATTTTCTTTCGTTTTCGACAGTCAAATATACGTTTGGAAAGCTTTTCCTTGTATTGGGGAGTGACGTCACAGCACGCAAACTCGCGTGTTGAGCCATGCTGGTGGGCGCGGCTGTTATTGTTATTATCAGGCTGACCTGCGAGCTACAGTAGCAGGGAGACGCTCGCGCTCGTAACGCTTCCTTGCACTGGAAGTTCACTAGTCTACTTAACGTTTGTCTAAACTAAGCCGGGTGAAAAAAACATTCACTTTGCGGAGGAAACAAAATACTGTCTACCGCATATGGAATATACAGAACAGCACGACCATCGACTTCTACAGGACTCGGAGTCGGAGCTGCACCAGCCAAACAGTATGTTCCACCTTTGAGTTAAACATCTTTTGCTTGCACTATTCATGAACATGGAACACCATACTGCAGTATGTAGGTTGTCAGTAGCACACTGACAACACTGCAGTATATATATTCCCCTCCCCGCCGTGTGTATATTTCCCTCCCACCCACCCACCCACCCCCTCCTAATGTACAGTCCCCCTCCCCATCATATGTATATACTCTGTCAGGATCTAGGGGTAACAGTACTGTATATTTGAATACCGCTTATGTCACAAATGTATCAGTACTAAATACCTATATGTCCCTATGCCATAAATGTCATGTATGTTGTGTATGTCATAAATGTCTATATGAATTGAAAATGGGGGACCCCTGATGGAAACAAGACAAACGTCTTTCTCAGGTCTGCATCCCCTTAACAATTGTATGTATTGAGCCGTACTGTATTGTACCCATTCTGCAATCTGTTAAATAAAGTTTTCATTCATTCATTCACACAATAATAAATAATAATAACGTAGAACCATATCTGAATGGGGCAGGCCTCAAAGGTAGGCTACATATCAGCCTACATGTGGTGTTATTGACCATTTATCTTTTGTGAAATCTATAGATCTATAGATAGGCCTACCTGCCCTATTAGTACATTTTACTCAAACTGAGTACATTTTACTAAATTTTTTTTGTCATTCTTATGTTGTGGCAGCAGCAGGGATGACGACTTCGTAACCTAGTTACTTTCAAAGTAACTAAGTTACTCTGATAATCAAGTAATCAGTAAAGTAACTAAGATTACTTTTTAAAGGAGTAATCAGTAATCAGTAATCAGATTACTTTTACAAGTAATCTGTGGCATCACTGCTCACGACGATCGGTGATCGGTATCGGTGGCAAAAAACGTGATCGGGGCATCCCTAGTCTCTAGTTCACAATACAAGATAGTCAGTCCAGTGATATGAGTCTCTAGTTCACAATACAAGATAGTCCAGTGATATGAGTCTCTAGTTCACAATACAAGATAGATAGTCAGTCCAGTGATATGAGTCTCTAGTTCTCAATACAAGATAGATAGTCAGTCCAGTGATATGAGTCTCTAGTTCACAATACAAGATAGATAGTCAGTCCAGTGATATGAGTCTCTAGTTCTCAATACAAGATAGTCAGTCCAGTGATATGAGTCTCTAGTTCTCAATACAAGATAGTCAGTCCAGTGATATGAGTCTCTAGTTCACAATACAAGATAGTCAGTCCAGTGATATGAGTCTCTAGTTCTCAATACAAGATAGTCAGTCCAGTGATATGAGTCTCTAGTTCTCAATACAAGATAGTCAGTCCAGTGATATGAGTCTCTAGTTCACAATACAAGATAGTCCAGTGATATGAGTCTCTAGTTCACAATACAAGATAGTCAGTCCAGTGATATGAGTCTCTAGTTCTCAATACAAGATAGTCAGTCCAGTGATATGAGTCTCTAGTTCACAATACAAGATAGATAGTCAGTCCAGTGATATGAGTCTCTAGTAGGGGTGGACGGTATAAACGGTATACGGTATAAACGGTATGAATTTGCTCTACGGTATGGATTTTGACTATACCGTGTTCTCTAAAATAGCAATGACGTCATGTAACCACAGCGCGACTATTTTACTCGCATTTGCCCCTAAAAATAGATAGAATTAGTCATAGATAATAGATATGTGCGAACTGGAAAAAGTTATTTAGGAGGCTTCGCGCAGTGGGCGTGCCAGCCCCTACCGCACGCATGTGAACACGGGTCTAGTAGTCTAGTGGGACGGGACACGGGAGCTGTCGGCGTCTCCCTGAGCTAACGTTAGCTTAGCTACCGTTACAAAATGACCCAGTCAACTATTCACTTTTAGTTTAATACATGATGGGGCATTGTCTAACCGAACGGTATCTAGTCGGCCAGCTACCGATAGCTCCTGACATCAACAAACACTCCACAAAGTCTAGTACTAGAGACGTGTATGCTACCTGTTAGCTCACGTTAACGCAAGTTAGTTCATCGTTCAAAACGAAATGTCCCATTGAACTAAATAATTCACTGAGGCGTTGTATTAACGTTATATATGCAGTAGCTACAGATAGCTCCTGATATCAATGTCTTATAACACTGATTCGATGCGTATTCGAGCTGAGGGCTTGCTAACGTTATACCAATACAATAGGGTCCAGGTGCAGCGCCGGAGAATCCTGGCCGTAGCTCTGCTCGAGGCTACTCGAGTATAGGTCCAGGTGCAGCTCCGGAGAATCCTGGCCGTAGCTGGAGGCTACTAGAGTACACACGGACAGTGGAGCTTGTTGCGTGGTGGCGATGTCTCGCAGATAATACAAGTACAAGTCTAATTATATAATATATATATTTTATAAAAAAAAATAATAATAATTATATAAAATAAAAAAATCTTTTTTATCAAAAACGATGATACCGTGATATATACCGTTACCGTCTATGCTTCAAATTATACCGTGATATAAATTTTAGACCATACCGTCCACCCCTAGTCTCTAGTACACAATACAAGATAGTCAGTCCAGTGATATGAGTCTCTAGTTCTCAAGTCCCGAGTTCTGACAGTGATAGTTCTGGCAGCAGAGCCGGCCGTCCAAGCCCTTTGTTGTAGAGCCTGATGGCTGCCTGATCTTCTTATCTGATCTTATCTTATCTCGTCATTCGTATGACTATCAGAATATCATGATATAGCCCCTGCTGGGAAGTCCTTTGTGGACGTTTAGTGGTATTTGGTATAATGTGGTATTTGGTAATGTATTGGGAAGTGATGGGAATCACATGGCTGATTGGAGGTGGGCGGCTAACTGGGAAATCGCTGCCTGACCGCTGGGTTGACATGTGGCTAGAGAGAGCACTCGAGTCCCGGAATAACCACTTTCATTTAGCTTGTTTGCTTTTAAACGCTGCTTGCGTTGAGCACAGACAGGGGGCTGGCCGGACCCGAGAGTTCATCTTCTTTAATGGTCTGTTAATGTTGATGCACCAAACGACCAACAAGACAAATTCCTTGTATGTGCAAACTTACAAGAAAGACCTTCTGATAGACCACCGCAACACTTCCGGGATTCTGAAATCAGGGAGGAGATTGCGGGGGGGTCAAATGAATGAATGTGGACGAGAGCCGTGATGTAAGTGGTTGCCGATACGGCTGTGGGGGTGCTAGAGACATGATCTAATAGACGTTTATGCGCCTCGCTCTCCTGAACACGGCGTGACCCATAACTAATCGATCAGAACTAAATCGGCAGAGAAAAAGCCCATTTTAAAGCACCTATTCCGCATGGACATGCGCAGAGTGCCCATGGAGTCTGGACGACGCGAGATGACGCTCGAATGAATGTGGACTGTTCCATCAGAGGGGGGAGCTTCGGTGGTCATGTAAGTGGCTACAGACCGCTGCACTTAAATGTAAACATTAGTCTACCTGGAGACTCAATGAGGTAATTGTAGATGTCGCCATAAGACGCGTCTGGCCATTTAGTGGGATCATTTTTTCATTATCCTGTTTGGCTGATAGGACACTGGCCACCGAAGCTCCCCCCTCTGATAGAACAGTCCACATTCATTCGAGCGTCATCTCGCGTCGTCCAGACTCCATGGGCACTCTGCGCATGTCCATGCGGAATAGGTGCTTTAAAATGGGCTTTTTCTCTGCCGATTTAGTTCTGATCGATTAGTTATGGGTCACGCCGTGTTCAGGAGAGCGAGGCGCATAAATGTCTATTCGATCATGTCTCTAGCACCCCCACAGCCGTATCGGCAACCACTTACATCACGGCTCTCGTCCACATTCATTCATATGCTCCCCCCGCAATCTCCTCCCCGATTTCAATGTAACACGGAAGTGTAGTGGTCTATTCTGAAGAAGAAGAAGAAGAAGAAGAAGAAGAAGAAGAAGAAGAAGAAGAAGAAGAAGAAGAAGAAGAAGAAGAAGAAGAAGAAGAAGAAGAAGAAGAAGAAGAAGAAGAAGAAGAAGAAGAAGAAGAAGAAGAAGAAGAAGAAGAAGAAGAAGAAGAAGAAGAAGAAGAAGTTGACTCAACGTCTTAATTTCCCCAAGGGGATAAATAAAGGAACACTTGACCTGACAGCCCATGTCTAGCGTTAGTCCTTGTATCTAGAGCTCAGTCAGTCAACTAGAGAATGACAGCATGTTGTCTAGTGTTAGTCCTTGTATCTAGAGCTCAGTCAGTCAACTAGAGAATGACAGCATGGTGTCTAGTGTTAGTCCTTGTATCTAGAGCTCAGTCAGTCAACTAGAGAATGACAGCATGTTGTCTAGTGTTAGTCCTTGTATCTAGAGCTCAGTCAGTCAACTAGAGAATGACAGCATGTTGTCTAGTGTTAGTCCTTGTATCTAGAGCTCAGTCAGTCAACTAGAGAATGACAGCATGGTGTCTAGTGTTAGTCCTTGTATCTAGAGCTCAGTCAGTCAACTAGAGAATGACAGCATGTTGTCTAGTGTTAGTCCTTGTATCTAGAGCTCAGTCAGTCAACTAGAGAATGACAGCATGTTGTCTAGTGTTAGTCCTTGTATCTAGAGCTCAGTCAGCTAGAGAATGACAGCATGTTGTCTAGTGTTAGTCCTTGTATCTAGAGCTCAGTCAGTCAACTAGAGAATGACAGCATGGTGTCTAGTGTTAGTCCTTGTATCTAGAGCTCAGTCAGTCAGCTAGAGAATGACAGCATGGTGTCTAGTGTTAGTCCTTGTATCTAGAGCTCAGTCAATCAACTAGAGAATGACAGCATGTTGTCTAGTGTTAGTCCTTGTATCTAGAGCTCAGTTAGTCAACTAGAGAATGACAGCATGTTGTCTAGTGTTAGTCCTTGTATCTAGAGCTCAGTCAGTCAGCTAGAGAATGACAGCATGGTGTCTAGTGTTAGTCCTTGTATCTAGAGCTCAGTCAGTCAGCTAGAGAATGACAGCATGGTGTCTAGTGTTAGTCCTTGTATCTAGAGCTCAGTCAATCAACTAGAGAATGACAGCATGTTGTCTAGTGTTAGTCCTTGTATCTAGAGCTCAGTTAGTCAACTAGAGAATGACAGCATGTTGTCTAGTGTTAGTCCTTGTATCTAGAGCTCAGTCAGTCAGCTAGAGAATGACAGCATGTTGTCTAGTGTTAGTCCTTGTATCTAGAGCTCAGTCAGTCAACTAGAGAATGACAGCATGTTGTCTAGTGTTAGTCCTTGTATCTAGAGCTCAGTCAGCTAGAGAATGACAGCATGTTGTCTAGTGTTAGTCCTTGTATCTAGAGCTCAGTCAGTCAACTAGAGAATGACAGCATGTTGTCTAGTGTTAGTCCTTGTATCTAGAGCTCAGTCAGTCAACTAGAGAATGACAGCATGTTGTCTAGTGTTAGTCCTTGTATCTAGAGCTCAGTCAGTCAACTAGAGAATGACAGCATGTTGTCTAGTGTTAGTCCTTGTATCTAGAGCTCAGTCAGTCAACTAGAGAATGACAGCATGTTGTCTAGTGTTAGTCCTTGTATCTAGAGCTCAGTCAACTAGAGAATGACAGCATGTTGTCTAGTGTTAGTCCTTGTATCTAGAGCTCAGTCAGCTAGAGAATGACAGCATGTTGTCTAGTGTTAGTCCTTGTATCTAGAGCTCAGTCAGTCAACTAGAGAATGACAGCATGGTGTCTAGTGTTAGTCCTTGTATCTAGAGCTCAGTCAGTCAGCTAGAGAATGACAGCATGGTGTCTAGTGTTAGTCCTTGTATCTAGAGCTCAGTCAGTCAACTAGAGAATGACAGCATGTTGTCTAGTGTTAGTCCTTGTATCTAGAGCTCAGTCAGTAAACTAGAGAATGACAGCATGTTGTCTAGTGTTAGTCCTTGTATCTAGAGCTCAGTCAACTAGAGAATGACAGCATGTTGTCTAGAGTTAGTCCTTGTATCTAGAGCGCAGTCAGTCAACTAGAGAATGACAGCATGGTGTCTAGTGTTAGTCCTTGTATCTAGAGCTCAGTCAGTCAACTAGAGAATGACAGCATGTTGTCTAGTGTTAGTCCTTGTATCTAGAGCTCAGTCAGTCAACTAGAGAATGACAGCATGGTGTCTAGTGTTAGTCCTTGTATCTAGAGCTCAGTCAGTCAACTAGAGAATGACAGCATGTTGTCTAGTGTTAGTCCTTGTATCTAGAGCTCAGTCAGTCAACTAGAGAATGACAGCATGGTGTCTAGTGTTAGTCCTTGTATCTAGAGCTCAGTCAGTCAGCTAGAGAATGACAGCATGTTGTCTAGTGTTAGTCCTTGTATCTAGAGCTCAGTCAGTCAACTAGAGAATGACAGCATGTTGTCTAGTGTTAGTCCTTGTATCTAGAGCTCAGTCAGTCAGCTAGAGAATTACAGCATGTTGTCTAGTGTTAGTCCTTGTATCTAGAGCTCAGTCAGTCAACTAGAGAATGACAGCATGGTGTCTAGTGTTAGTCCTTGTATCTAGAGCTCAGTCAGTCAGCTAGAGAATGACAGCATGTTGTCTAGTGTTAGTCCTTGTATCTAGAGCTCAGTCAGTCAGCTAGAGAATTACAGCATGTTGTCTAGTGTTAGTCCTTGTATCTAGAGCTCAGTCAGTCAGCTAGAGAATTACAGCATGTTGTCTAGTGTTAGTCCTTGTATCTAGAGCTCAGTCAGTCAGCTAGAGAATGACAGCATGGTGTCTAGTGTTAGTGTGAATGAATGAATGAATGAAAACTTTATTTAACAGATTGCAGAATGGGTACAATACAGTACGGCTCAATACATACAATTGTTAAGGGGATGCAGACCCGAGAAAGATGTTTGTCTTGTTTCCATCACATTTTCAATTCATATAGACATATATGACATACATGACATACAGATAGTCAGTACTGCTACATCTATACATTTATGACATACCAGATTTGCAAATACAGTACTGTTTGTGATACAGAAGGAGTCAAGAAAAGGGAGTATATACATTTGACGTAGAAACTGTACATTGGAGGAGGTTGGGTGGGGGGGGTTGGGTACATTGGGATATTGACAACCATACTGGGTAATTTACATTGGAGGTGGTTGGGGGGGGGGGGGGGGGGGCGGGGGGCACACTGTATAAACAAGTAACACTGTACATTGAGGGGGGGGGGGAGGAGACACTGTACAAACAAACACAATTGTACATTGTAACTATTGACAAAACCATACTAGGTAAATGACTGTACATTGGAGGGGGTTGGGTTAGGATATTTACAGGGGCCAGTGTTGAATTGCAGTCTCCCGTAGGTGTCCCTTGAGAGAGGTTTTGAAAGTGGGTAGTGATCCACATTCCTTTACAGCTTTGGGTAGGGCGTTCCACATTGATGTGGCATAATTGCGAAACGTGTTTAGTCCCTTATTTGAGCCGAATCTGGGTTTAACATGATTTGTGGAGCTCCCTCTGGTGTTGTGATCGTGGTATTCACTGACCTTTGGGAAGTATTTTGACATGTACATGGGTACCTTGGTCGTGTAGTGTATCTTGTAGACCAGGCCCATTGCAAGTTGTTGTACTCTGTCGTCTACTCTAAGCCATCCTAGGTTGTCAAAGTGGGCAGGGGTGAGGTGGGTTCTAGGAGTAAGGTCAAGCAGTAGTCTGACCAGTTTGTTTTGAGATGTTTGTAATTTTGTTTTTAGCGCCTTTGAGGTGCTTTGGTACCATGAGGTGCAAGCATAGTCGTAGTACCCCTGAATGAGTGCTCCTGCCAGAGTCTTCAGGGTGTTCTTGTTTACCAGAGAGGAGATCCGGTACAAGAATCGAGTTCGTTGGTTGACTTTTTTTATTACATTGGATGCCATTTTGTCACAGGAGAGATTAGCCTCTAGGATGGAACCCAGGTAGGTAATTTCATCTTTCCTTGTGACAATATTGTCACCCACTGTAACTGAGAAGCCGTCGGTCTTGCTGAGTTTGTTATTTGAACCGAAGAGAATGGACTCTGTTTTGCCCATGTGTAATGATAGTTTGTTATCAGCGAGCCATATGCAGATTCTGCCTAGTTCCGAGCTGAGGGTTTTTTCAACCTGTAACTTGTTCTTGTCAGAGACCAGCAGGGCTGAGTCGTCCGCAAACAGGAACAAGTTGCAGTCACAAGCTGACGACATGTCATTTGCATAAATTAGGAACAGTAGCGGTCCTAGTATGCTTCCTTGTGGAACACCACAGCTCACTGTGAGGGGGGGGGGATAGGGTACCGTTTACCTCCACCATCTGTTCCCTCCCCTCAAGGTAGGATTGCATCCAGCTCACTGATAGACTATCAGTGTAGCGCGGATGATATGAAAACATAATGTCTCCATTCCTTTTTTTCTCCTTTTGATGGGAGGGGGCAACCCATCTGTTTCTTTTTGGATTGCAGGTCGGGCCTTTGAGCGGTCTTCGGGGCTGAGCCCTGGCAGCTGTGTCGGGGAGAAGGTGGGCTGAGCGGCACCGCAAGCCTCCAGTGGCTCAGAACCAACAACAGACCGTGTCTCTATGTTACACAACAACACACCCAGCTGCTCGCCTCTCTATCCCTGCTCCAACTCCACACACACACACACACACACACACACACACGATAATAAATGGGCCGACGAACACTCAGACATCAAGCATGCAAGCGTTTATACATACATCTGCACACCAGTGTATTCAAAGGTACGCTAGCGCACACAAACACACGCCATGGTAAACAAACCCAGGCACGCACACGTTACACACACGCAACGCCCTGTACATAAGAGCCCACAGACACACACATACTGTATACACCTGTTTGTATGCTCCATTGAATGGCATGAGAAGAGGGGAGGGAGAGAGCTCTGGTCGGTCTCTCTCTGGTTGGTCTCTCTCTCTGGTTTGATCTCTCTCTGGTTGGTCTCTCTCTCTCTGGTCTCTCTCTGGTCTCTCTCTGGTCAGTCTCTCTCTCTGGTTGGTCTCTCTCTGGTCTCTCTCTGGTAGCTCTCTGGTTGGTCTCTCTCTGGTTGGTCTCTCTGGTTGGTCTCTCTCTGGCTGGTCTCTCTCTGGTTGGTCTCTCTCTGGTTGGTCTCTCTCTGGTTGGTCTCTCTGGTTGGTCTCTCTCTGGTTGGTCTCTCTCTCTGGTTGGTCTCTATCTGGTTGGTATCTCTCTTTGGTTGGTCTCTCTCTCTCTGGTTGGTCTCTCTCTGGTTGGTCTCTCTCTGGTTGGTCTCTCTCTGGTTGGTCTCTCTCTGGTTGGTATCTCTCTCTGGTTGGTCTCTCTCTCTGGTTGGTCTCTCTCTCTGGTTGGTCTCTCTCTTTGGTTGGTCTCTCTTTCCGGTTGGTCTCTCTCTGGTTGGTCGCTCTCTCTGGTTGGTCTCTCTCTCTGGTTGGTCTCTCTGGTCTCTCTCTCTGGTTGGTATCTCTCTTTGGTTGGTCTCTCTCTCTCTGGCTGGTCTCTCTCTGGTTGGTCTCTCTCGTTGGTCTCTCTCTCTGGTTGGTCTCTCTCTCTGGTTGGTCTCTCTCTCTGGTTGGTCTCTCTCTGGTTGGTATCTCTGGTCTCTCTTTGGTCTCTCTCTCTGGTTGGTCTCTCTCTGGTTGGTCTCTCTGGTCTCTCTTTGGTCTCTCTCTCTGGTTGGTCTCTCTCTCTGGTTGGTCTCTCTCTCTGGTTGGTCTCTCTCTGGTTGGTATCTCTGGTCTCTCTTTGGTCTCTCTCTCTGGTTGGTCTCTCTCTGGTTGGTCTCTCTCTCTGGTTGGTCTCTCTGGTTGGTCTCTCTCTCTGGTTGGTATCTCTCTCTGGTTGGTCTCTCTCTCTGGTTGGTCTCTCTCTGGTTGGTCTCTCTGGTCTCTCTTTGGTCTCTCTCTCTGGTTGGTCTCTCTCTGGTTGGTCGCTCTCTCTGGTTGGTCGCTCTCTCTGGTTGGTCTCTCTGGTCTCTCTTTGGTCTCTCTCTCTGGTTGGTCTCTCTCTCTCTGGTTGGTCTCTCTCTCTCTGGTTGGTCTCTCTCTTAAGGAGCACTAGCCTGACTGGAGCGCTTGACCGTCTGACGTGGTTCTCTGAGAGCCTTTCAACGGGTTCAGCTAAAGGTTCACTGCAACGCGTGTGAGTGAGTGGGTGAGTGAGTCCTTGTTTTCCTACCGTCTCTCATTTTGAACAGTTTCCAAAACATCTCATATTTTTATATTCAGATCTAATTATATTGCTTATTATTAATAGTATTTCTATTATTACCCTGCCCATACCTGTACCTCCCCTCCCCCCTCCCCCATGCTGCTATGACGCCCCGGACTTCCCCAAGGGGATCGATAAAGTCATATCTTATCTTATGTGATGAAAACAAGATATTTGTCATTGTTCCCACAACGTAAAGGAGCTATTTTGGGTCAGGGGTTATGGTTAGGGTAAGGTGTGTGTGTGTGTGTGTGTGTGTGTGTGTGTGTGTGTGTGTGTGTGTGTGTGTGTGTGTGTGTGTGTGTGTGTGTGTGTATATGTGTGTGTGTGTGTGTGTGTGTGTGTGTGTGTGTGTGTGTGTGTGTGTGTGTGTGTCTCCATGGGCTAGCTCTCTACTAACTATAGCCCACATGTCTTTGAGGTCAGTGTGAACTTTGAGTCTGAAGGTAAAACAGCCTCACCTGGTGCTGTTGTCACTGACACTGTTGTAACAAGGGGGGGGGGGGGCAAACATGTTCACCTTTTACTGAGGGCTTGTCTGGACATGCCAGACACAGAGGGACACGGCAGGAGGGGAGGGGAGGGGAGAGGAGAGGAGAGGAGAGGAGAGGAGAGGAGAGGAGAGGAGAGGAGAGGAGAGGAGAGGAGAGGAGAGGAGAGGAGAGGAGAGGAGAGGAGAGGACTACAGAAGGTTAAACTTTCACTACTATCAAATGCAAAAGGCTGCGGTCTCGACTCCCGGAGTCAGCATTGCCTTGGCTTGGGCTGATCGCTATACTAACTCGTTTGGCTGGGTTAGGGGGAGGGAAGCCGTGGGTGGGAAACTGGCGTTGTGGACAGCGACGCCTACAGGTCAGGTCTGGGCACTTGCTCAGCGGAGGCAGGACTTGAGGAAGGCAGCGTGACCTCCCACGCGTTACACTTCACCAATGAGAGCCCTCGCTGCCAGGTGAGAAGAGAGCCACTGGCTGTCGCCGCACGTGTCGGAGGAAGCGTGCGGATACTTCAGGGTTCCCTTGTACCGACCAGTAGGAGAACATGCGCACAACAACCAGGTAGGGGAGGGGGGAATTGGCACAACGACTAAATTGGGATGGGGAGAAAACAGAGAAAAATCGGAGAAAGAGAGATAATTTTTTTTAAACGTTCACTACCACACTATAGACGGTTAACATTTCACGACCACACTATAGACGGTTAACCTTTCACTACCACACTATAGACGGTTAACCTTTCACTACCACACTACAGCAGGTTAACCCGTTCACTAACACACTATAGACGGTTAACCTTTCACTACCACACTACAGAAGGTTAACCTTTCACTACCACACTATAGACGGTTAACCTTTCACTACCACACTACAGCAGGTTAACCCGTTCACTAACACACTATAGACGGTTAACCTTTCACTACCACACTATAGACGGTTAACCTTTCACTACCACACTATAGACAGTTAACCGTCTGTAGTGTGGTAGTGAAAGGGTTAACAGTCTGTAGTGTGTTAGTGAACGGGTTAACCTGCTGTAGTGTGGTAGTAAAAGGGTTAACAGTCTGTAGTGTAGTAGTGAAAGGTTAACCTTCTGTAGTGTGATAACGAAAGGGTTAACCTTATTAATGTGGAAGTGAAAGGGTTAACATTAGGTAGTGTGGTAGTGAAAGGGTTAACCGTCTGTAGTGTGTTGAAAAGGGTTAACCCTTTGTAGTGTGGTAGTGAAAGGGTTAACCTTCTGTAGTGTGGTAGAGAAAGGTTAATCATTTGTAGTGTGGTAGTGAAAGGGTTAATCATTTGTAGTGTGGTAGTGAAAGGGTTAACCTTATGTAGTGATTGGCCAAAATGTGCCGTTAGTCGACTATTAGTAAAAAAAAAATATATATATATATATATATATTTTTTTTTGTTATCATTCCACTTGGGCTGTGGGGGTGCTTAATGTCTGAAGGAGTCGACTGAAGGCTTCTTGTCCTCTGCAAAAGCATGCAATTGGTCCACTGATGGATACATCTTGATATTTGTCTAGTCTAGTGTGTTCATTAGATGGGTGAAATCCTCTTTCAGTGCCTCTGTGCCTGTTTTCATAGGCAGTTAGCCTCTGGTATGCGTGCCAATAGCGTTAGCCACGCTTCTATGCCTCTTTTCTTTTGGAAAGAATGATACAAAAAATATATATATATATTATATTAATATTTTTTTTTTATTTTTTTTTATTTTTTTTTATTATATTCGACTAAGAGGTTGGCCAGTCGACTACGGCTCCTTTCAACCGATTAGTCGACTAATCGATTAATAGGGGTCAGCCCTAGTATGAGCACTCGCCTCTCATCCAATCACAATAATAGGTGTTAATTATAATCTTGAGTTCTCAATTCATCTACCAGAGATTACCAGCCTGCAGGTGCAGGGTGTGGATATAAAATGGTAAATGGTGCATTTATATAACAGCTTTTATCCAAGGTGAAAGCGCTTCACAATATTTGTTCCTCACATTCACCCGTTCACTCACACATTCACACACTGACGGCGGAGGCGACCACGCAAGGTGCCGACCTGCTCATCGGGAGCAACTAGGGGTCGTCTTGCTCAAGGACACTTCACACACGCTGCCTGGGAGGAGCGGGAATAGAACCGGGAACCTTCCGACTACCAGACGACTGCTCTGCCACTGTCGTCCCCAACGATGTCATCGATGTGACTTGACTCAGATGGATAAAGGAATGTTTTTATCCAGATTCTTTGATTGTTCCCACTTCCACTACGTTTCAGTAAGCAGTGCAAAGACAGACAATATGGGTGGATCTCCATCAGACACACTTCAACACTTTGGATTCCTGCGGCTCATTCAGTTGGAAACACTCAAGCAAGCTCTCAGTTTGCCCTCAAATTGCACAGCACACGACAATCAGCAATCAGGTGGCAATCAAGCCCACACACCTGCCATGCCGCATGGCAATTAACTGCAGAGGCCAGCGATTGACAGCTGTCCCTCACAGAAAGACGAAATAGACAGCTGTCGCTCACAGAAAGACGAAATAAAGCCAGAGCACCTTAGAATAAACTAAAATAAAACCCACATAAACCGTGATCCATCACAGGTAAGTAAGTAAAATACATTATTCCGATGCTGAAAATCGGCGACGTTTCCCTTCGAGTTGAAAGGAAATCCAGATTCCACAGAGTGTCGGTGCAGATGAACAAACGAGATGACTTACCAGCGAGATGACGGCGGCCAAGACGCTGCACCTGGTCATACGTTCAGATTCTCCAAACTCTTCACAGCGACAGGTGGACCTGCAAGGGGGGGAGGGGGGGGGGGGAGAAGAGAGGGGAGTTTAATTTACAGTTTAGAGAGGAGAGAAGGGCATTTAACTTACAGTTTAGAGAGGAGAGAAGGGGGTTTAACTTACGGTTTAGAGAGGAGAGGAGGAGAGAAGGGCGTTTAACTTACAGTACAGTTTAGAGAGGAGAGGAGGAGAGAAGGGCGTTTAACTTACAGTACAGTTTAGAGAGGAGAGGAGAGAAGGGCGTTTAACTTATAGTACAGTTTAGAGAGGAGAGGAGAGGAGAAGAGAGGAGAGGAGAAAAGGGGGTTTAACTTACAGGTTAGAGAGGAGAGGAGAGGAGAGGAGAGGAGAGGAGAGGAGAGGAGAGGAGAGGAGAGGAGAGGAGAGGAGAGGAGAGGAGAGGAGAGGAGAGGAGAGGAGAGGAGAGGAAAGGGGAGAGGAGAGGAGAGGAGAAAAGGGGGTTTAACTTACAGGTTAGAGAGGAGAGGAGAGGAGAGGAGAGGAGAGGAGAGGAGAGGAGAGGAGAGGAGAGGAGAGGAGAGGAGAGGAGAGAAGGGGGTTTAACTTACAGTTTAGAGGAGAGAAGGGGGTTTAACTTACAGTTTAGAGAGGAGAGGAAGAGAGGAGAGGGGGAGAGGAGAGAAGGGGGTTTAACTTACAGTTTAGAGAGGAGAGGAGAAGAGAGGAGAGGAGAAGAGAGGAGAGGAGGAGAGGAGAGAAGGGCGTTTAACTTACAGTTTAGAGAGGAGAGAAGGGGGTTTAACTTACAGTACAGTTTAGAGATGAGGAGAGGAGAGGAGAGGAGAGGAGTACAGTTTAGAGAGGAGAGGAGAGGAGAGGAGAGGAGAGGAGAGGAGAGGAGAGGAGAGGAGAGGAGAGGAGAGAGGAGAGGGGAGAGGAGAGGAAAGGAGAGAAGGGACTTTAACTTACAGTTTAGAGGAGAGGAGAATAGAGGAGAGGAGAGAAGGGAGTTTAACTGACAGTTTATAGATGAGAGGAGAGAAAGGAGTTTAACTGACCATTTAGATTGGAGAGGAGAGAAGGGAGTTTAACTGACCGTTTAGAGAGGAGAAGAGAGGAGAGAGGAAAACGTTTAACTGACAGTTTAGAGAGGAGAAGAGAGGAGAGGAGAAGAGAAGATAAGAGAGGAGGAGAGGAGAGAGGAGAACGTTTAACTGACAGCACAGGGAAGACAAGACAAGCGTTTGACCATCACAGGTCTGTTGGGAGGTAGGCGGTGGACGGACATGCGTCCTCTGGCGTTCTCATCATGTCCTGGGAGCGTCACGAGGCACGCCATGGTGATATAGTGGAACTCTAGATCTGTTCTGAACCTGATGGCGTGCCTTGGTTTATGGCTCCCTGAGTAAGACTATGGACCAGAAGAACGGACTCTATAAAGGGAACGACTGGTGAACCTCGCCTGGATCTATTCGGGTTTACAAGGTTCAGAGAAGGAATAGATGAAATTAAAAGAAAAATTTAAAACACATAGAAACCGATTTTCATCTGAAATCAAGTGGAAAAACTGATTTGAAATCTCTTTTCCTGAGGGGTATTTATTAGGGATGTCCGATATTATTGGCCGATATTGGCATAAAATGTGAAAATATCTATCGGTTTTCAAAAATAAAATAAAAATCAATTAATTTTTTTACATTTATTTAACCTTTATTTACCCAGGCAAGCAAGTAAGAACAAATTATTATTTTATTTATTGTCAAAGTATGCATAATGTTGTGTTAATTACACAGCAAGAGATATGTAAGGGATAATGTATAGCCTATACTCGATCATTGTCGCAAAATAATTGACCTTCACTGACGTTTAAAACACCTCGGCGAGGCGCCTCTGTGTTTTAAACTCTGTGTCGGTCAATTATTTTGCGACAATGACATTATCCCGCTTATTACATGGCTAACTTACTAACAATATACCTAATTAATTTTACATCGACAAGACAAGATCAAATGCAGACGCAGTTCTGTTCTGTCGCTCCCGCTGTCATCGTCACACACACTCCGCTGTCAGTGCAGCCGGCAGGTGTCTGATTGGCTGCACTGGTGCAGTGTGTCAGTGGGCTTGATTGCGAACAGCTGCGCACAGCGGTAATTATTGTTCCACAGAGGTCCGTTATCGAGTAATATCGGACCTCTGACGAGCGCTATTGACCAATCACAAGCAAGCATTTCGGTGAATGTGAAAGCGCCATGTAATAAGTAATGTTAATTACCTGAAATTATTCAGTTTTTTTTGGGGGGGGGGGGGGGGGGGGGGGGGGGCCTGCATATATCGGTATCGGAAATGAAGAGTTGGACAATATCGGTATATCGGTAAAGAAAGCCAATATCGAACATCCCTAGTATTTATTGTAGAAGTCCCCTCTGCCCCGCATCTATCCTGCATCTATACTGCAGGGCAATTCTAAACAACTCCTCACGGTGTGGAGCGGCAAGGTATCAATGGGCGATCCACTGATGCCAAATAGATTTACATTTACATTTAGTCATTTAGCTGAACGCTTTTATCCAAAGCGACTTACAAGTTCTGTACGACAAGTCAGCAGGAAGGGCACAACTCTGGCAGCTGAGTAACAATGTTCATCAAACAGTGCTGAAAGTTGGGGGCGCTGCGGTGTTGAGTGCAGAGTAGTAGTAGTGATATTAGTATAGTAGGTAGTAATATAGACAAGGAAGATTATTTAGTGGAAGAGTGCACGATAGTAGAAGACAGAAAGGTTTTTCAGATATTTATTGAAGAAGTGTGTTTTTAGTCAACGGCGATACCGATACCAGGGCGAGTACTGACCCGACCCGTCGCTTTTACTGAATATTATAGATTTAGAGTAGACCATCATAGTTTGGGCTCATTGGACGAAAATGACTATAAAATGTTCTCCATTAGAGAAAACAAACCTGCTTCCATTGTGTCAAAAAAGCAACAAATCAAGTCACTCTTTGCTTTGTGTTCTGATGTGTTCTGATGTGTTACTGATGTGTTACTGATGTGTTACTGATGTGTTCTGATGTGTTACTGATGTGTTCTGATGTGTTACTGATGTGTTCTGATGTGTTACTGATGTGTTACTGATGTGTTCTGATGTGTTCTGATGTGTTACTGATGTGTTACTGATGTGTTCTGATGTGTTACTGGTGTGTTCTGATGTGTTACTGATGTGTTCTGATGTGTTCTGATGTGTTCTGATGTGTTACTGATGTGTTACTGATGTGTTCTGATGTGTTACTGGTGTGTTCTGATGTGTTACTGATGTGTTCTGATGTGTTACTGATGTGTTCTGATGTGTTACTGATGTGTTCTGATGTGTTCTGATGTGTTACTGGTGTGTTCTGCTGTGTTACTGCTGTGTTCTGATGTGTTACTGATGTGTTACTGATGTGTTCTGATGTGTTCTGATGTGTTACTGATGTGTTACTGATGTGTTCTGATGTGTTACTTATGTGTTCTGCTGTGTTACAGATGTGGTACTGATGTGTTCTGATGTGTTCTGATGTGTTCTGATGTGTTCTGATGTGTTCTGATGTGTTCTGATGTGTTCTGATGTGTTACTGATGTGTTACTGATGTGTTCTGGTGTGTTACTGCTGTGTTCTGATGTGTTACTGATGTGTTACTGATGTGTTCTGATGTGTTACTGATGTGTTCTGATGTGTTACTGATGTGATACTGATGTGTTACTGATGTGTTCTGCTGTGTTACTGATGCGTTACTGATGTGTTACTGATGTGTTACTGCTGTGTTAGTGATGTGTTCTGGTGTGTTCTGATGTGTTACTGCTGTGTTCTGGTGTGTTACTGATGTGTTACGCTGTGGTACTGATGTGTTCTGATGTGTTCTGCTGTGTTACTGATGTGTTACTGATGTGTTACTGATGTGTTCTGATGTGTTACTGATGTGTTACTGATGTGTTACTGATGTGTTCTGATGTGTTCTGATGTGTTACTGCTGTGGTACTGATGTGTTCTGATGTGTTCTGCTGTGTTACTGATGTGTTACTGATGTGTTGCTGATGTGTTACTGATGTGTTCTGATGTGTTTCTGATGTGTTACTGATGTGTTCTGATGTGTTCTGATGTGTTACTGGTGTGTTACTGCTGTGTTCTGATGTGTTCTGATGTGTTTCTGATGTGTTACTGATGTGTTACTGATGTGTTCTGCTGTGTTACTGATGTGTTTCTGATGTGTTACTGATGTGTTACTGATGTGTTCTGATGTGTTCTGGTGTGTTACGGATGTGTTCTGATGTGTTATTGATGTGTTACTGATGTGTTCTGATGTGTTACTGATGTGTTACTGATGTGTTACGGATGTGTTACTGATGTGTTCTGATGTGTTGCTGATGTGTTCTGATGTGTTCCGATGGGTTCTGATGGGTTCTGATGTGTTCTGATGTGTTCTGATGTGTTCTGATGTGTTACTGGTCTGATGTGTTACTGATGTGTTACTGGTCTGATGTGTTCTGATGTGTTCTGATGTGTTCTGATGTGTTCTGATGTGTTACTGATGTGTTCTGATGTGTTCTGATGTGTTCTGATGTGTTCTGATGTGTTACTGGTCTGATGTGTTACTGAGGTGTTCTGATGTGTTCTGATGTGTTCTGATGTGTTCTGATGTGTTACTGATGTGTTACTGGTGTGTTCTGATGTGTTCTGATGTGTTACTGGTGTGTTACTGATGCAGGGCTGTACAGTGCGACGAAATGGTCGCAAATTGCCCCTTAATTTGGCCGTTGCGAGTTGGAAATATTATTTGGGAGCAACGTTGCGAGTTGTGATTTCAACCCTTCATTCGCATTTCACTCCTAAATTAATCCATACAAATTGGATACATTTAAAAAAAAACATTAGCCTACAACCAAGGCTGTACAGTGCGACACAATGTCGTGGTGCTATGAAAGAATCTGTCGGCAATGAATGAACTTACTGCGATCACCGATAGCCTGAGTGAAAAAAAAGATTTGCGTGTGGAGTGAATCTGGGTCACGCTATATACTTGGTACTTGTAGTCTATCGTGCGATTAAAGACCATGTCCCCGTCTGGTAGAGTCTATACATCCAACACCAAATCCCATAATTCCTAGCAAAACGAAACTGAATGTGGCCTCTCTTCCTTTCAATATGGGCTATTGCATCACCAAAGAAGCACCTCCTTTCAATACATTTAAGACGCTAATTTTGCTTTGCAAGAACAACGGAGTGGATATCAGTCTATCTTATGACAACCACGTCCGATGTGTAGAGATAAGATGATGATGATGATTGACGTGATGATGTGATGATTGATTGACGGGGACACGGACACTTCTAACGTTCAGGTTCAGCGCCATGCATTAGGTGAGTAGTAGTAGCCCACTATTAGGACGTGAAATACTGTCTACTTAAATTTATAAAATATCAACCTATCTATCCATCTAATAATGAGACAATATGCAAATAAGATAATACTAATAATTGTCACGGCTCCCCGTATATGAAATGAAAGTGGCTTGCAACTTTACTGCTGGTAAAATCACTGTTTATTTCTCGTTTAGCATAGTATTACATTCCACTTCTATAAACAATCAAAGTCCTACCGTAAGAGCCTCATACGGGTCAATTAAACCTTTTTGATTAGTCTTTCCTTCCAGCTAAGTTGGACTGAACATTTCACTGTCAAAAGCGCAAATGTAAATAAGGTTGCGTCGCAACACGGTTTTCAAAATAAAGGTCACATATACAAATACCTCTCAATTCTTATTAAAAAAAGTCCCGGATATACATAAACATTAATTGGCATAGATCTCTATAAACGGCCCAACACATTGATCACTTTAGGCACACACTGAAACCAGTAACATCACAAATATGAAGCAGGTAATTACCCATACAAATAATAAACCTTTCATGGGGTTATTTACAATAATAATTCATTTGATTTCTAAAGCACTTTTCATTGTGAAACAAATGTATGCAGAGTTTCTTGTCCTCCTGATTAATACAATGGTGTGTGTGTGTGCGCACACACACACACACACAGTTTGTTGTTTTTGTTCTATTAGTGATTTACACACTTTCTCAGTTGGTTCATTATAAAAGATACAAACCTGAAAACAAACGCACTTAAATGTTAAATAAAAGGACCACAGTAATGAGGCAGGAGGAACATATTTTTTTAATAATGGTCAAATTGTTATTTAAAAATGTGCCCCTAAAAGATATTTTTTGCCCCCAAGTGTGCCCCTAGTGAAAAAGCTTAGCGTACAGCCCTGTGATGTGTTCTGATGTGTTACTGATGTGTTCTGCTGTGTTCTGATGTGTTACTGATGTGTTCCGCTGTGTTACCGATGTGTTACTGATGTGTTACTGATGTGTTCTGATGTGTTACTGATGTGTTCTGATGTGTTACTGATGTGTTACTGATGTGTTACTGATGTGTTCTGATGTGTTCTGATGTGTTACTGATGTGTTCTGATGTGTTACTGATGTGTTACTGATGTGTTACTGATGTGTTCTGATGTGTTCTGGATGTGTTCCGATGTGTTACTGATGTGTTACTGATGTGTTACTGATGTGTTACTGATGTGTTCTGATGTGTTACTGATGTGTTACTGATGTGTTCTGATGTGTTCTGATGTGTTCTGTGTTCTGATGTGTTCTGATGTGTTCTGATTAGTGTTCGATATCGATTCTGAATATTTAAAACAGTTTCAATACAATTTTTTTTTATATAAGGAAGTTGCATTGTTTATTTCAATACCTGTAATAGTCCAGTAGTCCACACACACACACACACACACACACACACACACACACACACACACACACACACACACACATGCATTCAGTTAAGTTGGAATATGACTGTAATACAAACAGTTCAGTTTGTCAGGTACATGCAACACAGATTACAGTGTTTACTTAATTTCTAAGATTATATCATTTAGTTATTTTTAAATGTGTGATCTAAAGATAAACAAAGGGTTTTAAAAGTGTTATATTTATCTTCTCTTACAGTACCAGAGAGAAGCTGAGGAGAATCAACCAGCAACAAAAGCTAAATTTATTAAAAAATATATATATATTTATCTTTTTTTTTTTTTTACATTTTAAGATTGAACCTTTTTCCCTGTGGTATCGAAAATGGTATCGAATATCGATACTTTTCAAGGTATCATATCGAGGTTCGAAATTCCAGTATCGTGACAACACTAGTTCTGATGTGTTACGCGTGATTCCTGCTTATCAGATTTTACCATCTGGGAAATTCTCAGATACCAGATATCAGACTGATGATCCCATACCAGTATCAGTACAACCCTAGCATCGCTGGTGCACACATGTGTGTATGGATGAATGAATGAATGACATTTTATTTTCCTGTCATGTCCGACGACCCATCCCTTACGGGATTATAAGACACCAAAAACAACAATTGAACATAACAATCACTTCCCATGGTTTCTAAGCTACACCGTGCACACCACCAGAGGCCAAAATACATCACATGTATGTTATTTTCGTGCGTTTATCCCAAGCTCTCTCTAAATATTCAACAAGTGCAAAAACCCTGTGATAAAAAATCCATTTTAATCTATCTGCATCACTAAACCACATTAACTCAAGGTTTTTACACCTGTCAAATAACCTTTTACTGAATTCATAGTATAGTGGACATAAAACATAAAATGAAACTCATTCTCAAAATCGATACCACAGTAAATACAGATCCGCTCCTCTTGTGACCCCCCCCCCCCGGTAACGTCCGGTCTCGAGGTGTAGGGGCAAAATCCCAGAGCGGAGCTGGGCACACAATGACCTTTGTCTTTTTGATAATGGAGCACACACATATTTTTTATTTCTTTTTTTTTATCCACTTTTTCTCCTTATTTTTCTATTTTTCTCCCATCCCAATTTCGCCTCGCCAATTCTCCCTTCAATTCTCCCCTCCCCGGTCTCGAACGTTGCTAGACTATGCCTCCCACTGGTCGGCTGCAGTGAGGACCAAGCCTTGCATCACGTGTCCCCTCCGGTACATGAGGAGGCAGCCGTCGCAGCTTTTCACCTGCACAGCGCGATCTCTCAGTGGCGAGGAGTAACGCGTGGGAGGCTCACGCTGCCCCCCGTTACTTCCTGATTCTGCTGTACAGGCGCACCAACCGACCTGTAGGAGTCGCTGTCCACAACGTCCGATCCCCACCCACCGGCTTTCCCACCCCCTAACACTGGCAATTGTGTTAGTATGAACGACCAGCCAAGCTGGTACACAGTACATTTTGCTGAGTAAATTTTACTCAAACTGAGTACATTTTACTCAAACTGAGTACATTTTACTCAAACTGAGTAAATTGTACTCACTTGGGCTCAAATGGACTCAGTTTGAGTAAAATTTACTCTGCTAAATTTACTGTGTAGCAGCAACGCCGAGAGCTGGGCTCGAACCCAGCATCTCCTGCATTAGTGGCGAGCGCCTCGCCCACTGCGCCACTTAGCCGCCCCATATATTTTTCATTTCTATAACAACTATGTATCATACTAAATGTTCTTAGTTTTGGTTTATATAGTATTTCCTGTGACCATTTAATCTGACGTAGCTATGTTAGACAAGGCTTCCTTAACCAAGGAGATGTTAACAGTATTTACATTCTGGAAAAGGTCAAACGCTCCAATTTCGCTGAGAGTGTCTTGCCCATCATGCACCTTTTACAGTTACATCCCAGTTGGAAATGTTCCTAGCAACTCGACTCTCTGGCATTTTTATAAATCTGTTCATAAAGCTAACATGCTGCCTTTCCATCTTATTATCTCACACGGTTTCCATCCCATATCTCCCGTTATTGCCAATACAGGGGTGAATTTATGGACTCCTGTGTGTGTGTGTGTGTGTGTGTGTGTGTGTGTGTGTGTGTGTGTGTGTGTGTGTGTGTGTGTGTGTGTGTGTGTGTGTGTGTGTGTGTGTGTGTGTGTGTGTGTGTGTGAAAAGCTGACATTCTGTGACGGCTATATATATCCATCTGTAGCCTCTATAGGGAAAAAAGAGAAACACACAGACTGGCTATTCCATAGAGTTCACTTGAAACAAGGCATTCAAGGCATGTGGCAGGAGGCCTGAACGACAAGTGGAGAGAGGGGAAATCATTTTAATTGGTAGAGAGAGAGCGAGAGAGAGAGAGAGAGAGAGAGAGAGAGCGAGAGAGAGAGAGAGAGAGAGAGAGAGAGAGAGAGAGAGAGAGAGAGAAGGGGGGTGGCGGGTAAAATGTTTCCTGGGGCTTTCAAAAGGAGCTCTTCTGGACCCTCTCAGAGCCTAATGGTTCTGCACGCACACACACACACTACACATCTCCTGTTCCCACCTTGACCCCCCCCCCCCCCCCCCCCCTCGCCAGCAGAGAGGTCACGGCATCGCGGGGCGCTCTGAACCACCTTGACCCCCCCCCCCCCCCCCCCCCCCCCAGCAGAGGGGTCACGCCAGCGCGGGTTGTCCTCCATCCGTTAATAAGGTGAGGCGAGGTCTCTGGTAGTGAAGATTACAGACACTGTCTGCAGCGGCAAGGCCAGAGCAGAACCACACGAACACAGAGGCTGACCCCAGAGGCTGACCCCAGAGGCTGACCCCAGAGGCTGACCCCAGAGGACTGACCCCAGAGACTGACCCCAGAGGCTGACCCCAGAGGCTGACCCCAGAGGCTGACCAGACTGCAGAGACTGACCCAGAGACTGACCCCAGAGGCTGACCCCAGAGGGCTGACCCCAGAGGCTGACCCCAGAGACTGACCGCAGAGGCTGACCCCAGAGGCTGACCCCAGAGACTGACCCCAGAGACTGACCCCAGAGACTGACCCCAGAGGCTGACCCCAGAGGCTGACCCCAGAGGCTGACCCCAGAGACTGACCGCAGAGGCTGACCCCAGAGGCTGACCCCAGAGGCTGACCCCAGAGACTGACCCCAGAGACTGACCCCAGAGGCTGACCCCAGAGGCTGACCCCAGAGGCTGACCCCAGAGACTGACCGCAGAGGCTGACCGCAGCTTCCCAGCGGCGAGGAGGGTATCTAACTTCTCCGTGATTGGTCAATTAGGGTCAATTCACTCTTAATGCCCAGGAAGTGTTTTGGACTTAAAGGTGCTGTAGGTGGTATTTTTTGGTTAAAGTTAAATAGCTCTACATTCCTACAGCCATCACTGATATAGAGTGTTTGGTCAGTAACTTGGGTCTCCCAGTCCCTCAGCTCTGCAGTAAACTGTTTTTCTTTTCTTCTGGTATCCCGTTCCCATCTTATCCAATCAGGAGAGAGAACCCTAGATAGTTTTATTTATTTCAAGAAATGAAGCCAAACTTGCTTACTGCACTGGCAGATTATTTGACCTGTTTTTTGTCAGTGTGGAGGGACTGGGAGACACTCTATATCAGTGATGGCTGTCGGAATGTAGAGCTATAATTTGAACAAATAAATATGACTTACATCTCCTTTAATGCAATTATTTGGTGGTTTTCCTAATGACACCATTAGGGTTTGATCTTAAAGAGGAGAGGAGGGAGTTTAACTTACAGTTTAGAGAGGAGAGGAGAGGAGAGGAGAGAAGAGAAGAGAAGAGGGAGTTTAACTTAGTTTGGAGAGGAAAGGGGGGAATAGAAGAGAGAGGAGAGGAGAGAAGGGAATTTAACTTACAGTTTAGAGAGGGGAGGAGAGAAGAGAATAGAAGATAAGAGAGTTTAACTTACAGATTAGAGAGAAGAGGAGAGAAGAGGAGAGAAGGGGGTTTAACTTACAGTTTAGAGAGGGGAGAAAAGAAGAGAAGAGAAGAGAAGAGAGTTTAACTTACAGATTAGAGAGAAGAGGAGAGAAGAGGAGAGAAGGGGGTTTAACTTACAGTTTAGAGAGGGGAGAAAAGAAGAGAAGAGAAGATAAGAGAGTTTAACTTACAGTTTAGAGGAGAGGAGAGAAGGGACTTTAACTTACAGTTTAGAGAGGGGAGAAGAGAATAGAAGAGAAGAGAAGAGAGTTTAACTTACAGTTTAGAGAGGGGAGAAGAGAAGATAATAGAAGAGAAGAGAAGATAAGAGAGTTTAACTTACAGTTTAGAGAGGAGAGGAGAGGAGAGGATAGAAGAGAAGAGAAGAGAAGAGAAGAGAGTTTAACTTACAGTTTGGAGAGGAGAGAAGAGAAGAGAAGAGAAGAGAAGAGAAGAGGAGAGGAGAGGAGAGGAGAGGAGAGGAGAGGAGAGGAGAGGAGAGGAGAGGAGAGGAGAGGAGAGGAGAGAAGAGAAGAGAAGAGAAGAGAAGAGAAGAGAAGAGAAGAGAAGCGAAGAGAAGAGAAGAGAAGAGAAGAGAAGAGAAGAGGAGAGGAGAGGAGAGGAGAGGAGAGGAGAGGAGAGAAGGTCCACCCCCTCCATCTGTGACAGCAGAGCCCTGACAGGAACACACAGTGGGCCCAACAGCCAGGTTATGACACGTCTCTGGTCGTTCTAATGTCGCCGCGGTCCAAAACAAGAGGCCCATTGAAAAGCAACATGTGGTCCACATCAGCCATTACCTAGGTGTGTTCTGACGGTGGTGTGAGCGCTGCCGGGAAGAAATATGGATAACGGAGGAGAAGGGGAGGAGGGGGAGGGGGTCTGTTAGCCAATTTGGAACAATGACCTCAGGGTCAGAAGGACCTCTTTAACCAACTATAAGAGATGAAATATCCACTCTCTGTTCCATTGAAGTTCCCTCCCATTAAGGTCTCCAGTCTTCACTGGGCGGAAATGTGTTGCAATTTTGAAGACAACTAAATTATTTGAGCATGCCACCCCCCCCCCCCCCCCCCCCCCCCCCCCCACCAATAAAAGATAAATAGAAAATAAAAAAGGTTATTCATATTCACACATGGTTCAAAATACGCCTTTGGGGCAAACATTTCAACGGCTTATAAAACTCCCTCCGCGGTGTAGTATGCTCTGCAACAAGCGCCACGTGAGCTGGAAGCGTCTATACTTTCGACAACAAATGTTTGTTTCCGCGTTCGGGTTTTGCGCTCTGATTGGCCAGGTCATGTGACATGTGCGCCATCGTGGGACAGCAAGTTCTGCGCCTATTTCCGGGTCTAACAGCCTGCAAGCTACCTAACGCCTAGTTTATCACTGGTTAACCTTAGGCGACTCTTTCGCAGTTGGTTAAGGTTAGAGTTTGGAATCAGGGCAGGCGTTCTATCGCCCTGCTCTAAGACAAACTCTAACCTTAACCAACTTCGAAAGAGCGCCTAAGGTTAACCAGTGTAGAAACTTGCGGTCCCACGATTGGCGCACATGTCACATGACCAGAAACGCGCGTGGCGAGCTGGAATTCCATGATGCAAATAAAATTGGTCAATCTTCTTCTTCTTCTTCTTCTTCTTCTTCTTCTTCTTCTTCTTCTTCTTCTTCTTCTTCTTCTCTTCTTCTTCTTCTTCTTCTTCTTCTTCTTCTTCTTCTTCTCATTCATTCATTCATATGTTGGCTGCATGGTTCCACACATATTCCAACCGTTTACTATGTGGCCCATGTGGTTCATATTAGAAGGCAAGGGAAGGGACATCATTCGCTTTTGACAAGGAAATAAATCAGGATTTACATCCTTCAAAGACGACAAGCCAAGGTAAGTGGAGCGAGGTGCCAGACACTGGGGAGATGACAGCTTCTGAAGGAACAGTTCTAGGTAAGTGGAGCGAGGTGCCAGACACTGGGGAGATGACAGCTTCTGAAGGAACAGTTCTAGGTAAGTGGAGCGAGGTCCCCAGACACTGGGGAGATGACAGCTTCTGAAGGAACAGTTCTAGGTAAGTGGAGCGAGGTCCCCAGACACTGGGGAGATGACAGCTTCTGAAGGAACAGTTCTAGGTAAGTGGAGCGAGGTGCCAGACACTGGGGAGATGACAGCTTCTGAAGGAACAGTTCTAGGTAAGTGGAGCGAGGTGCCAGACACTGGGAGATGACAGCTTCTGAAGGAACAGTTCTAGGTAAGTGGAGCGAGGTCCCCAGACACTGGGGAGATGACAGCTTCTGAAGGAACAGTTCTAGGTAAGTGGAGCAAGGTCCCCAGACACTGGGGAGATGACAGCTTCTGAAGGAACAGTTCTAGGTAAGTGGAGCGAGGTCCCAGACACTGGGGAGATGACAGCTTCTGAAGGAACAGTTCTAGGTAAGTGGAGCGAGGTCCCCAGACACTGGGGAGATGACAGCTTCTGAAGGAACAGTTCTAGGTAAGTGGAGCGAGGTGCCAGACACTGGGGAGATGACAGCTTCTGAAGGAACAGTTCTAGGTAAGTGGAGCGAGGTGCCAGACACTGGGAGATGACAGCTTCTGAAGGAACAGTTCTAGGTAAGTGGAGCGAGGTGCCAGACACTGGGGAGATGACAGCTTCTGAAGGAACAGTTCTAGGTAAGTGGAGCGAGGTCCCAGACACTGGGGAGATGACAGCTTTTTTTTTTTATCTACTTTTTTCTCCCATTTTTCTATTTTTCTCCCATCCCAATTCGTATCGTCCAATTCTACCCTCCCCTGTCTCGAACGCTGTTAGGCCATGCCTCCCACAGGTCGGCTGCAATGTGGACCAAGCCTTGCATCACGTGTCCCCTCCGGTACTCGAGGAAACAGCCGTCGCATCTTTTCACCTGCACAGCGATCTCTCAGCGTCGGGGGTCTGCGTTTGGAGGGCACGCCGCCCCCGTCGCTTCCTGATTCTGCTGCGCAGGCGCACCAAACCGACCTGTAGGAGTCGCTGTCCACAACGTCCGATCCCCACCCATCAGCTTCCCACCCCCTAATACTGCCAATTGTATTAGTATGAACGACCAGCCAAGCTGATAGCAATGCGGAGAGCTGGGCTCGAACCCAGGGAGATGACAGCTTCTGAAGGAACAGTTCTAGGTAAGTGGAGCGAGGGGGCGGTCAGGTGGCGTAGCGGAGATTGCGCTCGTCACCAATGCAAGAGGCTGCGGTCTCGACTCCCGGAGTCAGCATTGCCTTGGCTTGGGCTGATCGCTATACTAACTCGTTTGGCTGGGTTAGGGGGAGGGCAAGTCATGGGTGGGAATCTGGCGTTGTGGACAGCGACGCCTACAGGTCAGGTCTGGGCGCTTGCTCAGCGGAGGCAGGACTTGATGAAGGCAGCGTGACCTCCCACGCGTTACACTTCACCAATGAGAGCCCTCGCTGCCAGGTGAAAAAAAGAGCCACTGGCTGTCGCCGCACGTGTCGGAGGAAGCATGTGGTGGACTTCAGGGTTCCCTTGTACCGACCAGTAGGAGAACATGCGCACAACAAACAGGTAGGGGAGGGGGGGGAATTGGCACAACGACAACAAATTGGGACGGGGAGAAAACAGAGAAAAAATCTGAGAATCTGAGATTTTATTTTTAGGCCATATCGCCCCGCCCTAGTGTGGGTATGTGTGGCAAATTACAGGATTGGAACCTGGTGTGGAGGCAGGCCCCAAGCATCCACGGCTACCGGCACAATACCCAGCTCATACTCCAAGCTAACCCAGTCAGTGATAATTATTAGTGCTCGTTCTTGTATATTCCCTTACCATGTTGCCTTGCCTAACCCTCTCCTTGTCCTCCTTGTCAGCAATCCTCTACCTGGCTCCCCTCCCTGCTCTTGTTCTGGATCCCGTGTACGACCTTCGCTCCAACTACTCTTCTCCTCATGTACCCCCTGGACTGTCCGAGTACCCGGCCTCGTCTACGATGACCCCCTCGCTTGTCGGACTACTCTTCTCCTCGCTTACCCCCCTGGACTGTGAGTACCCGGCCTCCGTTTGACTACTCTGTGCCCATTACATTAAACACCCTTGGCACCAGTTCAGTTGTCTTGTTGGTCTCTCTCCGCTAGAGTCTACCAGTCGACCCAATCAAGTCCCTCCATCCTCATGGCACTCTCTCCCGTCACAAGGCCTGTTCCTAAGCCAGCGTGCAGACAAACCAGTGGGGTTGTGGTGTCTAGGGAGTCTTCCATGCTTACTTACTTCATATAGACCCCAGCAGTGACTGGCCCCAATTAATTCCCATACGCGCCGCTATATAGCATTCACTAACGCCTCCCGCCTCCCCCTCCGGTCACTGGCGGGGCCCGGGGGCGTGGCGCGGCGCACGCTGCGCCACCAATTACCGCAATGAGGCTTTGGCGACGAGGCTCGGGTCACAGTTGGCTCTCGTCTCCAGGGGAGCCTGTCCAATCCTGCGGGTTCGCGTCCAGGAATCAACTCCCCCCCCCCCCCCCCCCCCCCAGTAACGAGAAAATCCCTCCAACAAAGTCCCAGCGCTATTTTTAAGTTCCTATAAGCCGGGGGTTGGGTCGGGCACTAAAGAGCCTTGGCTCGACCAAAACGACTTGAATCGAAATAAGAAAAACATCATGTTGACAAGTTGTCACCGCTTCC
>NW_028170827.1:0-8150 GCF_963971535.1 Notolepis coatsorum | reverse complement strand
GTGTTTGACTGTGTGTGTTCGTGTGCACATGTATGTGGAGGGTTTGTGTGTCTGTTTGTGTTTGACTGTGTGTGTTTGTGTGTGTGTGTGTGTGTGTGTGTGTGTGTGTGTGTGTGTGTGTGTGTGTGTGTGTGTGTGTGTGCGTGCTGTATGTGGAGGGTTGTGTGTCTGTGTGTGTGTGTACATACATAAGTCCAAGGCCCAAGAGATGTTATCTGGGTCCTCTCTCTCTCTCACACACACTCTCTCTTGCTCTCTCGCTCTTTCACTCGCTCACTCTGTCTCTCTCTATCCCTCCCTCCATCTCTCTCCCTCTCTCTCTCCCCCTCTCTCTCTCCTCTCTCTCTCTCTCTCTCTCTCTCTCTCTCTCTCTCTCTCTCTCTCTCTCTCTCCCCCTCCCTCTCTCTCTCTCTCTCTCTCTCTCTCCCTCTCTCCCTTTCCCCCCCCTATCTCCCTCTCCCCCCTCCCTCTCTCTCCCCCTCTCTCTCCATCTCTCCCCCTCTCTCTCTGGAGTGTGAGCGAGCGTGCTCTCTCCTCTCTGCCCTGCACTTATAAAGGAATTCATTCTCCATGCTCTATCGACCTCTGAGTGCACGTGCGCAGAGAGAGACGTGGGATAAACGTTTCTCCCGCGGGAGAAGACCCCCGACCCTCTCCCCCCTCATCCCTGCTCCCCCCTCACCCCCCCCCCCCCCACCCCCCCCCCATCCCTCATCCCCTCTGCACCTTCTAATAGCTTCCATGTGTAACATATGAAAGTGTGTCAACAGGAAGTGATGCCATGACTTTGTGTAATGATGCGTTGGAACACTTCCTGCAGGAGAGGTTTATTAGTGTCCAGATGTTACGTTTAACAGTTTGGTGAATAAAAAGTTAATGACTGATGATGATGATACTCTATGGGTGTAGGAGACCCTGTTGCCAGGGGAACGGCTCGGGACGAAGTGTATTTCCTGTCAGCTAAGTATTGTATTAGCAAAACACTGCAATAGGAAATACACGTGGGTCCGTTTACTTTAGACATTAAGGTCTAAAATACGCCACACTGACGTCATTTCATCGAACACTACAAGCCCCGAATGAGAGAAAGGCCACAACAGTGGATTCGCTTAAGTGGACGGACAGCAGTGCCAACTCAGTGTCGGGTATTTGAGAGGAGGTTAATTATTCAACCACAGACAAATGCACACATGCCCAAACACACACACACACAGACACACACAGATACACACAGACACACACACAGACACACAAGCTTTCAGGCGAGACCTTGTCCTCTCGCTCAACCTTGGGAGTCATGAGATATGGTCTGTATGGGGTGATGTTGATGGAAAAAGAGTGAGATGGGGAGAGATGCACACACACACGCGCGCGCGCACACACACACACACACACACACAGACACACACACAACACACACACACACACACACACACACACACACACACACACACACACACACACACACACACACACACACACACACACACACACACACACACACACACACACACACACACACACACACACACGCCTTGCCTTTGTTTACAGGAGTGAGCCAAAGCAACAGGCTTCTGGTTTCAGGCGGTGTCTGGTGGGATTTAGTGCCGGGGGCCCCCAGAGTATAAACTGCTGTTGGCTGGCCGGTTGGAATCCATCAGCGGGCAACACAGGACAATAACTCCCACCCACCCAACCCGACCCGACCACAGCCCTGGTCCTCCCAGAACACCCGGCCCACTCCCCTGCTCAAAGGCTCTCATCAGACGGGCTATCTCTACACACCGTGTGTGTAGTCTCCACCTGGTCTGTCTTTTTGGGGAACGTAATACGAGGTCTAAATTTAGAACAAAGTGCGCGCGTTACGTACGGACACTATACGATGGTTGGTACGCCCCCAGACGTGAGACCGTAAGAACAGGATTTCAGGCCAGTGTTTCAACAAGTATACGACTTTTTAAGACCTTTTTAGTACCACTTAAAGCAACATTTAATAGCAATTTCACGATCCTACTAGCAAAAAGAAAAAAACACATAGCGACAGTGAACTGGCGGCTGCACTTCTTGCGCGCCAATTTAAATCCTCCTGCGCTCCGTACAAAGGTCAAGCTCTCGCCCAGACGCACCAAGCTCCCGGTAGCCCCGGGAAAAAACGACGACTAACTAATACAAAAACATTTCATATGTTTAATACTACTTAATCTGCCGACAGCCAGATTTCCCCCTCAAAAATGTAATACATGTGATTAATTAATGAAGACTTTACCTTTAAGGCTAAAATTGTAGAATTATGAATGCAATACTTTTTAAGACGTTTTAATACCCGGCAGATACCTTGCAATATGATATTCTAAAGGTGTAGCTCTGAGGCTGAGGTTACACCTAGGATGTTTTTCATTTCATTTTTAAAATGAGTTTCGCTTTCCCGGTCGCAACGTAGTGGCAGCCGAGTTAGACATTCGTTTTGCAACCTGAGCACTTTCGTCTTGCAACCTGAGCACAGTGATGTAGTACAATGCCAAAGCAGTAGGTGGCAGTAGGTGGCGAACATGAAGGCAATTTTCAACCAATCAGAACTTGAATGTGCCAATACACTTCCTGCAAAAAAAATATACAAGCCGCCATCTTTAAATGCCTCCTTGAGCTATTTAGCCACTGTAGCACTTATTTTTCAGCAAAGAACGTGCAATAAACAAAACGGATACATTCACTGTGTGTTCTGCCTCTCATTTGTTGATGAAACAAAACTAACATCAACACAATTGAACACCAAAAGCGGAGTTTAGTCTCATCGGCGCCGATTTTGTTAGCTTACATGCTAACGTGAATGGAATATGCCAGAATAACAGTATAGCATTGTGGCTAGCAGCTAACGTTAGCTCACGTTAGTTAGCCAGCCAGCACCAGGATGATATCAGGAGCTATCAGTAGCTAGATAACATTAGAGACAATGCCTCATGTATTAAACAAAAGTGAATAGATGACTGGGCCATTTTGTTTAATGCTTGTTATGTTGAAAGAGGGGCTCTGAACTAACAGGGTCTGGTAGCTAACGTTAGCTCACGGTAGCCAGTTGCTAACGGCTCCGCGCAGATTACACGACACGTTGTCGGCGAGTTTTGGCGTTTTTCCAAAACGGAAACACAATTTAGCGTTGTCAGTAGGGCAACGCGTTTCCCTGCCAAAACGGCATTTCTATTTAACAGGGACAGCAAACGTATTCAAAACAGCAACAAAACGAAAACTAAAACAGTCTGTGTAACCATGGCCTGAGCAAGCCCTGGTGGTCTGGCCTGCTAAGTGCAACAGGAGCTCAGGAGGTAGAGCGGCCATCTGGTCACCTTGCATGGTTGCCTCCGCTGTCGGTGAGTTGTAACGAGCTTTGGATATTGAATTCTTTTTTGTTTGTTATTTAGTCAGTGTTTCTAGTTAGCTAAGATGAGTTGGTGGACCTCTCAGCAGACCAGACTGGCCATTAGACCAGTGCTGCGAAATGGTATGCAGAAAAAAAAGAACGCTTCTTCCCCCGCTTAAAAAGGTCGTCACGGATCTGGGGTACACGAGTTCGATTCCCGGACCCACCGTATTTTCTCAGAGTGTCTTCCCCTACTCTACATCCCATTCAACCTGTTTCTGTCGGCCATGCTTGACCAGAAAAAGCGATAAACGCTAAAAAATAAAGTAAAAAAAAAAAGAAAAAGTGGCCCGATTGGGGGCTATACGATTCTCCCTGAATGACTAACCCAGTCCAGCCCTGGCTCCCATCCAAAACCAAACGCTCATCCGTGAATCAATAAAAAAAACATTCTGTAAAGGGAACGCCACTATAAAGGCAAGATAATTTTTTTTTAAAAGACGACTTCCACGGAATAGACACGTCCGACGGCTCCATTCAGGACCAGCACTCGTCCCTCATTACGCCAGCGAAAAGCCAGAGTCCTTGTCTCCTCTCTCTAGATTGACTCAGTGGCTTATGGACTAGAGTTAATAGGGATAAGCCTTATGATCCTGACTGCACTAACAATGCTAGCCCCGCGGATTAACTGCTGGCATTTCTTTCTGGGAGGGGGGGGGGGGGGGGGGGAAGCAAGAGAGAGCGGGGCTAACACCACAGAGGGATTAGGGCTTCCCGTACGTGAAGACTATAGGGTCGCCCCCCCCCCCCCCCCCCCCCCCCCCCCCGCCCTCGCCGCCACGGCCCTGCGGCGGAGACCTCGCGGCTTACCGACCCGCCGGGAGCAGAGAGGCGTTTGTGAGACCGCGCCCGCGCGTCCCATCTTCTTTAAACCGCTTGCTGAAGAATGCGCGCGGCCTTCGCCTTCTTTCTTAAGACGGCCATTGTACTCGTTTAAAGCTAGAGAGTGAATGGAGCCGTGTGTGTATGTGTGTGTGTGTGTGTGTGTGTGTGTGTGCGTGCGTGCGTGCGTGCGTGCGTGCGTGCGTGCGTGCGTGCGTGCGTGCGTGCGTGCGTGCGTGTGCGTGTGTGTGTGTGTGTGTGCGCCCTGTGTCAATTTGCTGAAAAGAGAAAAGAGGTGTTTGCCTCTGGAAACCCGCTTCTTTCTCCCCCAGATACCTACAGGAACATGTCGGTGCCACATGTGAGCAAACAGCCCGCTCTGCGTTTCCCGCTCGCCTGCCCCCCTCCAACCGTCTGCCCGCACGACGCTGCACCCCTTCATTTCAACACGCAGCGCCAGACACCTTCACACGTGCAGTTTTTTTCCCCAAGACACACACACACACACACACACACACACACACACACACACACACACACACACACACACACACACACACACACACACACACACACACACATAAAATGACATACATGGTGTGTTTCTAATGGCTGTAATGAAACGTTCCTCTGCGAAGCGTTCGATCCCGAGGCCGCGGCTCGACCCGCTGTGAACCCAAGCGAGTGTGACATCGAGGCGCATATATATATATATATATCGGTTCCAACCTAAAGCTGAGCGCGAGCAGAACCCAATCCGGCCAATTAAAGCCCCTCAACCGCACGCCCGTGTAAGTGCCGTACGCATCACACCTGGTTTTACCGCGCATGCCTGCATGCCTGTTTAAGCGCATGTGTGTGTCTGTGTGTGTGTGTATGTGTGTGTGTGTGTGTGAGCATGTGTTTGTTTGTTCTGTGATTTACGGAGGTTCATTATCAGCAGGCTTCAGGGGTCTTTCCAGATGCTTACATTTTCCAGTCATCCTCGGGATTTACTGTCAACATGTAACATCATCCAGCAGCTATTCACTGTGGCTTTTCTATTTTTTGTTATACCGTCTCATCTATTACGTCATTCGTGTATGTTATTGTAGCATCACGGACTCCCCATCAGGCATCACTTTACACCGTGTCAGAGGAAACGGTACAACACAGCAACCTGATGTTTCCAGACATTATAGGGAATCCGACACTTAAAAAGGGAGCTGTAAGTGGTATTTTCTTTGTTAAAATAAGTGGTCTTCTAGGTGTTAAAATAATAGCTCTACAATTCAGACAGGCAGCCATAACTGATATTAGAGGGTTTTGTCAGTATAGCGTGGGTCTCCCTCTGTCCTTCCGCTCTGCAGTAAACAGAGAATACATTTCCCATCAGGAGAGAGAACACCACGCGGCCGAACAGAAGAAATAAAAACTAGTTTTAAGTAAATATGTGCTTGAAACGAGTAAAGTAATCTGCCGGTGGCAGTGAGCTAATTTGGCTTGACAAGATTTCTTGAAATGAATCAAAAAAAATCTAGGGGTCTCTCTCCTGATTGGATAAAGTGGGAACAGGATACCAGAAAAAAATATTATTTATAGTGCGGAGGGACTGAGAGACCCATGTTACTGACCAAACACTCTCTATATATCAATGATGGCTGTCGAAATTTAGAGCTACTTAACACTTATTTTAACCAAGACAAAATACAACTCACAGCACCTTTAAATAAAAAAATAAGAAATCATTCAATTAATATAAAAAAAAAAAAAAAAGTTGGAAGCCACTTTAAGGTGAAGATTTATTCACAGGCACAGGTCATAAACGTATGTGCAATGAAAGGGATTTAACTACATGCAGCGGGACACGCGAGGCTGGCGGCTTTCAACCTCGACCAACGCACTCGTCAACACCTTTCAAGCTCAAAGCTCTTCTTCAGGCGGCGTCCCGAGGAATGTTGAATAAAAACACGTTATTTTTCGCCATGTGCACGCAATAAATACACATCGTGAGTGAATGGCGTGAGGCATAAATTGCAAAGCGCTTTGGATAAAAAAGCTTCTATATAAATGCAGCCCATTTACATCGACTTTTCGCACCCTTTTTTTTACGCGGTTGTGTGTTATATAGGTGTTGTGTGTATGACGTGCCGATATTGTAAATAACAGGGAGAAGTGCCAAGGAAGGAGCATGTATGGCGCATCGACAACACGGCACGCTGATTGTTCCATAAACCATAAAAAGGTATCTGACACTTGTGCCGAGAAGCAGACGTGGTGTGACAAACGGCGGAGCCTCATAAAGGTGAGTTAGGAGTTAATCCACTTCCTCCCTGACGGCGTCAGTCAGAGTGGCGCTCTGCTCCATTTTGATTAAAGGGCCGGGTCTCTGAACACGCAAGCCGTCCGCTGTGCCGCCCGCCTATTACTCGACGTAGGTCCACGTCTTAACTTGAAGTCATACACGTGTATAATAGCGTGTCGTGGAGTGCAGGAACGATGAGAGGTGTTGACGGTTGTCGAGTCGAATCCTTTTACTTCCCAACGTAAAATATAGATACGACAATGGCTACGGCCGACAGCTGACAATGTAAACAAACCCAGGAACTAGTTTCCCCTGAAGCCTCAGTTGCTCTGAACCCAGAGTCTTAAAGGAGTGGGTCACCTCACCACAGTGTGATATTTGTGTCCCGGTAACGTACGTTTGTGTACATTCCCCGTCAGGTCGGTAAACGTGAGAGGAGAACACGGCTGCACAAGGGTCCCTTTAGTTTGAATTCCTTTCATTCCTTTCAAAGGGATCATAACCGGAGCACGACATGAGAGCAAAATGGCCACCGTGTGAATGTGGCCCATGGCATGAGTGAGTCAGCATTTAAAAAAAAAAAAAAAAAAAAAAAAAATCTAACCCTAACTAACCGTACTGTCATGCACTTGTCCTAATAAACTAACCTACACTGTAGCACTCAACACTTTGATGAACATTGTTGCTCAGCTGATAGAGTTGTGCCCTTCCTGATGGCTTGTCGTACAGAACTTGTAAGTCGCTTTGGATAAAAGCGTCAGCTAAATGACTAAATGTAAATGTAAATGTAGTTTAAGATGAGTAATTGAACAGACTAGACTAACCGTCTGCTGTATTTCAACAGCAGGTTGTTTCTGTTTCAGGTCAGGGTTAGTTGTGACATCCCTGGTGAGGTTAAGGTTAGGGGGATTAAAGTAGCCTGACACGTCAGACCCAAGGAACGTACGCAAGCTTTGGTTCTGAAAGCAGCGCGTTGAGAAATGAAACAAATAGCCTGCCGGTGCAAACGGTCGCCAGTAAAGTCAATATGACTTGGTGAGTCAGACGAGGGCGTTTATATTAACCCTTCCACTGCCGCACTACCAAATGTTAACCCTTTCACTGCCACACGACAGCGGGTTAACCCTTTCACTGCCACACAACAGAGGGTTAACCCTTTCACTACCACACTACGGAAGGTTAACCCTTTACTACACTACAGACAATTAAAGGGTTAACCTTCTGTAGTGTGGTAGTGAAAGGGTTCAAATTTAGAATAGCTGGCATGCACAAGCTGTGTCTTGCTGTTGTTGTTAGTACGGAGAGTGGCACGAAATCACCCTGTACTTGAATGTGATCACAGTGCCAGGAATTCAAAGTCAAATTGACTTTATTCACAGGAAGCTATTTGCTTAGTATTTCTCAACGTGCTGCTTTCAGGCCCAAATGGAGAGCTAGCTTGAACAGTTCCACGAATGTGGTGTGTCAGGCCTGGGGTTAAGGTGAGGGATAGGTTCATAAACTAATGTGTGCAACAAGATGTGTATAATTGAATCGGATTCGGATATAAAGGATATAAACCGTCATTGACAGATTATTGGCTTTCGGAAATTGGCTTTCGGAAAAGCTCACAAATTTACCGACCTGACG
>NW_028170828.1:0-39754 GCF_963971535.1 Notolepis coatsorum | reverse complement strand
TACAATGTCTCTCGAAGGCATGTAAACCCCCCTCGGAACAGTCAGTCCCCAGAACACCTCACATATATACAATGTACAGGTGATAAAAGTTAATATAAATATTAGGGATGTTCGATATTGGCTTTTTTACCGATATCCGATATACCGATATTGTCCAACTCTTAATTTCCGGTACCGATATCAACCGATACCGATATATGAGGGGTTTCCCCCCCCCCCAAAAACACAACATTATGCATACGTTTCACAATAAATAAAATAAGAATGTGTTCTTACTTGCTTGCCTATGTAAATAAAGGTTAAATACATTTAATGTAATTTTTTTTTTAAACCAATACCTACCAGTAATTTCCGATATTACATTTTAATGCCAATATCGGCCGATAATATCGGACATCCCTAATAAATATACCCCTCCTCCTCCCCTGATAGTAGACGACTCTCTCCCTCTGCCACGCGTGCCCACTAATGACAACATTCCTCTGCATCTTACACAAATTACAGTTACACACGTTAATGGTGGATTTGGTGTTTTCAACATGAATAGATGTCGGATCGACCCACTTCTCATCCTCCGACGGGTCGGCCTCCCCCTCCTCGTCGTAACGTCACACCTCATCAGTGAATCAGCCGCCTGGAGCAGAGTCCTCCTTTGTTCCTCGACAAATAGAAAAGATCCAAAGCTTCTTGTACGCCGTACCACTTTTTTTTTCTCATTTGTTTTGCCGCGCTTTTCTTGTCGATCACCTGTGTGCGCATGCGGCCCAAACGAGCGCCAGTCGGGTCGAGTCGAAATCAGCACTCAAGCACAAACGCAAACCGAGCTTAATAATCAAGCCAGCTGATGTTAACGTTACCGTAGGTTGATTTTGTCGTGTGCAATCACTCAGCCGGTCGCTATAACCGTTTGAGGCTACGTCATCATGGGTCACGTGACTCTAGTGTCGCCTGAGGGATTCTGATCTAACACCAGTCAGGCGACTTCGAGTCATGTGAATCTAGTGTCCTACCGGGCGGTCGTCTTCTACAGGCATCTGATCTAGCACCCAGTTTACCGTGTTCAACGTGAGATGGGCCCCAGCGTGTTCACTTTGTGACGTGACTAATGAGTGTAATTGTCGTCTTCCTCTGAGTAAACTGGGTCTTGGTGATTCTCCAACACACGATCATAGGCGGAGACCAGAACTGTGGTCACGATTAATACACGATTAATTGTGCAGCCCTAGTTTACACACACACCCTCGTACGCAGGTCGGATGAAATAATTGCAATTCACATCTCTCTCTCTCTCTCTCTCTCTCTCTCTCTCTCTCTCTCTCTCTCTCTCTCTCTCTCTCTCTCTCTCTCTGTCTCTCTCTCTCTCTCTCTCTCTCTCTCTCTCTCTCTCTCTCTCTCTCTCTCTCTCTGTCTCGTTCGCCCTCTCTTTTCATTGCTCAGAATAATTAGGCTGCTAGTCCGGGCCGTAACGTTACTGCTCACATTTCCATGATGAGTGGAGGAAAAGGAGTTGTGCTCCGGATTGTACCTGTATGATGACATCCACCCGCTCTCTCTCTCTCTCTCTCTCCCTTTCTCTCTTTCTCCCTTTTCTCTCTTGCTCCCATTCCCCCTCTCTCTCCTTTCCCCCTCCCTCTCACCTCCCCCTCTCCCTTTCTCTCTCTCTCTCTCTCTCACTCTCTACCACCCTCTCTCCCTTTCTCTCTCTCCCCACTCTCTCTTTCCTTTTCTTTCTTGCTCCCTTTCCCCCTCTCTCCATTCCCCCTCTCTATCTCTCCTTTCCCCCCTCTCTATCTCTCCTTCCCCCCTCTCTCGTTTCCCCCTCTATCTATATCTATCCTTTCCCGCTCTATCTCTCTTTCCCCCCTCCCTCTCTCCTTTCCCCTAGCTCTCTATCTCTCCTTCCCCCCTCTCCTTTCCCCCTCTATCTATCCTTTCCCCCTCTATCTCTCCTTCCCCCCTCTCTCTCTCCTTTCCCCTCTCTCTCCCCCCCCTCTCTCTCCATCCCTGGTGTTATTTCTTCTGTTAAACGTGGACTCTCTTCCAGGAGGCTCTTCTGCTGACCTACTTCCTCCCTGGCTGGCGTCCAGTGCTAAGACTATATGAGGAGCGCGCTGTCCAGCCACTCGCCTCCGCCTCTCCGTTACTTTTGAGAAATCGAGCAACATCTGTCACACTCTGGGGCCCCCCTCGCCCCCCCCCCCCCCCCCGCCTCGCCGTGACCCTTGAGGAATTTAAAACAATTTCACGTAAAAGATGCAGCGAGATATGTTCTCACCGCCGTCACTGATCTCATTAATGTGTTTTTATTTCATTGAGTTAGTTGTTCAAGATTCAAGAGATTTATTTGTCACATACACATCCAGACATAGTGAAATGAAGGTGGCCATGCCTGCCTTGATTGTGCAAAGATACAATAATAAGATAGAATAGATAATAAAATAGACATGATAAAGTAATACGAATAAAATAAAATACAATACAATACAGTGCTAAGCTAAGAAGCCTTGTAACACACTATGTACAATAATATACAATATACAGTTGTGTATTTTTAAAGTGACCTTTTTTGTAGTGTGTTTGTGTGTGAGAGAGTGTGTTGCTGCCCTGGTTGAGTGTGTTTGTGTGTGAGAGAGTGTGTTGCTGCCCTGGTTGAGTGTGTTTGTGTGTGAGAGAGTGTGTTGCTGCTCTTGTTGAGTGTGTTTTGTGTGAGAGAGTGTGTTGCTGCCCTGGTTGAGTGTGTTTGTGTGTGAGAGAGTGTGTTGCTGCTCTTGTTGAATGTATTTGTGTGTGAGACAGTGTGTTGCTGCCCTGGTTGAGTGTGTTTGTGTGTGAGAGAGTGTGTTACTGCCCTTGTTGAGTGTGTTTGTGTGTGAGAGAGTGTGTTGCTGCCCTGGTTGAGTGTGTTTGTGTGTGAGAGAGTGTGTTGCTGCCCTTGTTAAGTGTTTGTGTGTGAGAGAGTGTGTTGCTGCTCTTGTTGAATGTATTTGTGTGTGAGAGAGTGTGTTGCTGCTCTTGTTGAGTGTGTTTGTGTGTGAGAGAGTGTGTTGCTGCTCTTGTTGAGTGTGTTTGTGTGTGAGAGAGTGTGTTGCTGCCCTGGTTGAGTGTGTTTGTGTGTGAGACAGTGTGTCCTGGCAGATCCCGTGTGGGCAGGAAGAGAGGAACCATAGCTCTTCTTAACCCTCCCCACACCCTGGCTAAATGAATCCATGCGTACTCTTAGATGTGCATGTAGACGTGCCGAGAGGAAATGGAGGAAGGACAGGTTGCATGTCTCCCTCCAAATCCTACACAGCGCTCTGTCCATCTACCAAACGGCTGTCAAAATTGCAAAAACAACTTACATTTCTAACCTAGTCACAACAAATTCAAATAAACCCAAGGCCTTGTTCAAAGTCCTAAACTCCCTCATCAACCCCTGTGCCACTCCCTCTGTCGTACCTTCATTAGCTCTATGTGAAGGCTTCCAACACTTTTTCATCGGCAAAGTCTCTGCCCTTAGATCTCTTGAACACAACAACATCCATGATAAATTCCAATCTGGCTTTAAACCACGACACAGCACTGAAACGGCCTCCTCCGTGTCTTAAACGACCTGATTTCAGCTGCTGATACAGGTAACTCATCCCTACTACTACTCCTTGACCTCACAGCCGCCTTTGATACGGTAGATCACCACATCCTTTTAGCTCGCCTCAAGCATTACGTAGGCCTTAGGGGCCCTGTCTTAGACTGGTTCCGGTCCTACTTAAGTAATAGGACCTTCTCTGTCCAACTTGGTGACTTCACTTCCTCTGTGGCCCCCCTCACCTGCGGGGTGCCCCAAGGCTCGATATTGGGTCCCACTCTCTTCCTCCTATATATACTCCCCCTAGGCCAGATCTTGGCAAAACATAACATCTTATTCCATTGCTTCGCCGATGATGTGCAGGTCTACCTCCCCTTAAAACCCACCCAAGGGAAAACATCAATAACACCACTACTTGACTGCCTGGCAGAAATCAAGTGCTGGATGTCTGAAAACTCCCTGACATTAAATGAAGGGAAAACCAAGGTAATTGTTTTTAACGTTGACGCACTTGGTCTCCTGGGTCCAAACCTCTCCACCTCTGTCAGGAACCTCAGGGTCATCTTCGAAAGCAATTTTAATTTGACAAACAGGTCAGCGCCGTAGTCAAAAACAGTTTTTACCACCTTAGACTCCTGGCGAAAACAAAGGCATACCTCTCCAAAAGTAACTTAGAGACGGTGATACATGCCTTTGTCACCACTCGCCTCGACTGCAATGCCCTTTACACGGGCGTCGACAAATCCTTGCTTCGCCGCCTACAACTGGTGCAGAACGCAGCCGCGCGCCTCCTCACCAAAACAAAAAAACATGAACATATCAGCCCAGTTTTGGCCTCGCTCCACTGGCTGCCTGTCCGCTTTAGGATCGATTTTAAATTAGCTCTAAATGTTTTTAAATCACTAAATGGCACGGCTCCTCCCTATCTGTCCAAACTCCTGCACCGCCACACCCCCCACCGATCCCTCAGATCAGCTGACCAGCTGCTACTGGTGGTGCCTAGAACTAGGCTCAAGACTAGGGGAGACAGAGCTTTCTCCACCGCAGCGCCTAGACTGTGGAACAGCCTCCCCCTCAGCGTACGGACCGCCCAGACCGTGCAGGCTTTTAAATTACTTTTAAAAACCTACCTGTTCTCCTTGGCCTTCCCCCCCACTTAATCACCATTAGACCCCTGGCCCTTCTATCCTCTTTGTGTCCTACCTGTTTTTATTACTTTCATTGCTTTACTATGTTTTTAATCTTATATCTTGCATTATATTATTTTGTTTTTATTACTTTCATTGCTTTATTATGTTTTTAATCTTATATCTTGCATCACATTATTTTGTTTTTATCAACCTGCCTGTGAAGCACTTTGGTGCCAGCTGCCGCTGCCTGGAAATGTGCTATATAAATCAAATTGACTTGACTTGACTTAATGTCCTGTGATTCAGAAAACGCTGACTTCCTTTAGGTTCGTCTGTGGATTTGAAAAGGTATTGCTTACATCATTGATTCGATTCATTTCAAGTTTGTTGTCATCATACAGCACAACAAAGTACAGTAGAACAATACTGTACTGTACAATTCCTACATTTCACTGCATGTGTATGTATGTGACAAATAAAACTCTTGAATCTTGAACAAAAATAAGTTTGGCATCCAACCAGAGTGCAAATGTAACAGTAAAGCAATAATATAATAGTAATATACAATGTACAGGTGATTAAACTAGGTATAAAATATATAAATTATTACTACTGAGTAATAGTGCTAATCAGATGTATGTACAGAGTTGTAGTATTAATATGTACAGTGATACAGTTATAAAGACACTAAGGTAGTACGTCATACTGGCCAGCAGTGTAAGTAAGAGTAGGTAACGGATATGTACAGATATAGATATAGTATCTAAAGATATAATCTAATCTAATCTGCATTGACCATATTCACACGCCTGCCCTTTTGCTCTTATGGCGTGCTCTGAATCATAGCAATGGGGGGGGGGGGGTTAGCAAGCTGCCTTTCTTTTTCATGTGTATATGTAACCCTGTGTTAATATTCCTCCTGAGTGCTACTACCCCAAGCAAAACCCCAGCGTGGCCCACATTCTCCTAGATCTCTTAGGTCCTCCGGTCACTTTCTTCTGCTGGTCCCTCCATCTAGGCTGAAGACTGGGCGTGACTGTGCCTTTGCGTTTGCCGCCCCAAATGGGCTCCCTCCCTGTCTGCCTTTCAATCCAGGTTAAAAACCTACCTGTTTACCCTTTTAGCTTTTACACTGGGCTTTTTTCCCCTCACACCTACCCTGTTTTATGTTGTGTATTTTTCTATTCCTTCTTTTTTTATTATACTTTTACACTGTGTTTTATTATACATTTACACTACAGCTGTCTACTGAACACGTCACACTACAGCTGTCTACTGAACACGTCTCACTACAGCTGTCTACTACAATGCATTACACGTTCATTATGAATTTAAAATGGGGGACCCTGATGTAAACAAGACGAAAGTCTTTCTCTGGTCTGCATCCCCTTAACAATTGTGTGTATTGAGCCGTACTGTATTGTACCCATTCTGCAATCTGTTAATAAAGTTTTCAATCAATCAATCAACATTACAGCTGTCTACTGAACACGTTACATTACAGCTGTCTACTGAACACGTTACATTACAGCTGTCTACTGAACACGTTACATTACAGCTGTCTACTAAACACGTTACATTACAGCTGTCTACTAAACACGTTACATTACAGCTGTCTACTAAACACGTTACATTACAGCTGTCTACTAAACACGTTACATTACAGCTGTCTACTAAACACGTTACACTACAGCTGTCTACTAAACACGTTACATTACAGCTGTCTACTGAACACGTTACTGTGAGAATGGGTTTTAAGCAGAGCCCAATCGCTGAACACAGGAGAAGAGAGAATGGAGGGTTTCAGGATGTTTAAAACCCATTTAGACCTGATGCTGCGTGTGTGTGTTTATACCTTTAAGGCTGGATGCTACATGTGCATGTAGTTAGCTTTAAGACCTGATGCAACGTTTAGGTCATTTCAGACAGTGTCGCCATTTTCAAGGTATGTGAGTAATGAAAAGCGCTGTGATTCGCTGAAATACATGTGGGGGAATGCTTTGGGATTTTAATTATTATTTATATTTTTGTATTAACACTTTCAGTGCCAGACCCGACATTTCTCGGGTTATATCGCCAGCGGTTGAGCGCCAGAACCCAAGAAATCTCGGGTTTTCGATCGTTTTCATAGTTTCTTTCTTTTATTTGATTTTAATATTCTATACAGTCTCACAGACCTCAGTGTATCATTTGGACTCATTCTGAGACATCAAGATTGCAATGTCGGCCGAATCATGCTAGGTGGCAGTATCTTATATTTAGTATTTTATATTTGTTGTTTATAGATTTTTTTTATAAATGTCAATGCACATTATAGTAAATTAATGATGTTCAAATAAAAGCCCAAGTTGTAATCTATCAAATGGTTTTCATTTCATGTTTCTACCTGCTCCAGAGGCTGAGATATAAAAGGTTTTAGTGAAGATTGACAATTCTGAAAATCTTTCCAAAAGACCCTCAGGTTTTAAGAGATTGTGTAGAATAATTGCATAGGTTTTAATATGCGTTTTTAGCAGGCATTTTTAGGTCTAAATGGGTTAATAGTATTCCCAAGTAGGCAAGAGTTACATCCAGAAATGTACAACAGATATGAATTGGGAATGTTCTTGGGGTAATGGGAGCAGGTGCACTCCAGTGCTACTGCGGACGGAAGACACAGGTCCGTGTCGAGAGAGTGAGCAGGAACTCCTTGGTAAGCTCCAGGGGGTCCAGACAGGGGCACGCTGGCACGGAGGTCCTGGGCACAAGAGAAGTAAAGTTAGAACAGTAAATAATCACACAGGGATGTCTAGCAGGTCTTCGGACTGAGGCGTCGTACCTAGGTAATGATACTAACGCCACGACGACATCTAGTCAGCGTCGTCCGGTAGAAGTAGGGTCTTCATCAACAGGGGATGGGATACAGCTGTGAGGAGTGAGGTGCCTGGCAGCGTGCGAATCAGGGGATGAGGTGCAGCTGAGTTGAGTGACAGGGGGTGAAGGGGTGCTGACTATATATGGGCGTGAGGCTTCCGTGGTGGATGGAAGGGAGGATGAAGAGGAGTGAGGAGGGCGTGTGGTGAATGTGAGGGGGGAATGAGGAGGAGTGAAGAACGCTCTTGCTGTGATTATGACAGTTACAGTACAGCTGTCTACTGAACACGTTACACTACAGCTGTCTACTGAACACGTTACATTACAGCTGTCTACTAAACACGTTACACTACAGCTGTCTACTAAACATGTCTCATTACAGCTGTCTACTAAACATGTTACATTACAGCTGTCTACTGAACACGTTACATTACAGCTGTCTACTAAACACGTTACACTACAGCTGTCTACTAAACACGTTACACTACAGCTGTCTACTAAACACGTCACATTACAGCTATTTAATAAACACGTTACATTACAGCTGTCTACTAAACACGTTACATTACAGCTGTCTACTAAACACGTTACATTACAGCTGTCTACTAAACACGTTACATTACAGCTGTCTACTGAACATGTTACACTACAGCTGTCTACTAAACATGTTACCTTACAGCTGTCTACTAAACACGTTACATTACAGCTGTCTACTGAACATGTTACATTACAGCTGTCTACTAAACACGTTACACTACAGCTGTCTACTAAACACGTTACACTACAGCTGTCTACTGAACATGTTACACTACAGCTGTCTACTGAACACGTTACATTACAGCTGTCTACTGAACATGTTACATTACAGCTGTCTACTGAACATGTTACATTACAGCTGTCTACTAAACATGTTACATTACAGCTGTCTACTGAACATGTTACATTACAGCTGTCTACTAAACACGTTACACTACAGCTGTCTACTAAACATGTTACATTACAGCTGTCTACTAAACACGTTACATTACAGCTGTCTACTAAACATGTTACATTACAGCTGTCTACTAAACACGTTACATTACAGCTGTCTACTAAACATGTTACATTACAGCTGTCTACTAAACACGTTACATTACAGCTGTCTACTGAACATGTTACATTACAGCTGTCTACTAAACATGTTACACTACAGCTGTCTACTGAACACGTTACATTACAGCTGTCTACTAAACACGTTACATTACAGCTGTCTACTGAACATGTTACATTACAGCTGTCTACTAAACATGTTACATTACAGCTGTCTACTAAACACGTTACATTACAGCTGTCTACTAAACACGTTACATTACAGCTGTCTACTAAACACGTTACATTACAGCTGTCTACTAAACATGTTACATTACAGCTGTCTACTAAACATGTTACATTACAGCTGTCTACTGAACATGTTACATTACAGCTGTCTACTAAACACGTCACATTACAGCTGTCTACTAAACACGTTACATTACAGCTGTCTACTGAACACGTTACATTACAGCTGTCTACTGAACATGTTACACTACAGCTGTCTACTAAACACGTTACATTACAGCTGTCTACTAAACACGTTACATTACAGCTGTCTACTAAACACGTTACATTACAGCTGTCTACTGAACATGTTACATTACAGCTGTCTACTAAACACGTTACATTACAGCTGTCTACTGAACACGTTACACTACAGCTGTCTACTAAACACGTTACATTACAGCTGTTTACTAAACACGTTACATTACAGCTGTCTACTAAACACGTTACACTACAGCTGTCTACTAAACATGTTACATTACAGCTGTCTACTGAACATGTTACATTACAGCTGTCTACTAAACACGTTACATTACAGCTGTCTACTGAACATGTTACATTACAGCTGTCTACTAAACACGTTACATTACAGCTGTCTACTGAACACGTTACATTACAGCTGTCTACTGAACATGTTACATTACAGCTGTCTACTAAACACGTTACATTACAGCTGTCTACTGAACACGTTACACTACAGCTGTCTACTAAACACGTTACATTACAGCTGTTTACTAAACACGTTACATTACAGCTGTCTACTAAACACGTTACATTACAGCTGTCTACTAAACACGTTACATTACAGCTGTCTACTAAACACGTTACATTACAGCTGTCTACTAAACATGTTACATTACAGCTGTCTACTAAACACGTTACATTACAGCTGTCTACTAAACACGTTACACTACAGCTGTCTACTAAACACGTTACATTACAGCTGTCTACTGAACACGTTACACTACAGCTGTCTACTAAACACGTTACATTACAGCTGTTTACTAAACACGTTACATTACAGCTGTCTACTAAACACGTTACATTACAGCTGTCTACTAAACACGTTACATTACAGCTGTCTACTAAACACGTTACATTACAGCTGTCTACTAAACACGTTACATTACAGCTGTCTACTAAACACGTTACATTACAGCTGTCTACTAAACACGTTACATTACAGCTGTCTACTAAACATGTTACATTACAGCTGTCTACTAAACATGTTACACTACAGCTGTCTACTGAACACGTTACATTACAGCTGTCTACTAAACACGTTACATTACAGCTGTCTACTAAACACGTTACATTACAGCTGTCTACTGAACACGTTACACTACAGCTGTCTACTGAACATGTTACATTACAGCTGTCTACTAAACACGTTACATTACAGCTGTCTACTAAACACGTTACATTACAGCTGTCTACTAAACACGTTACATTACAGCTGTCTACTGAACATGTTACACTACAGCTGTCTACTAAACACGTTACACTACAGCTGTCTACTGAACATGTTACATTACAGCTGTCTACTAAACACGTTACACTACAGCTGTCTACTAAACACGTTACACTACAGCTGTCTACTGAACATGTTACATTACAGCTGTCTACTGAACACGTTACATTACAGCTGTCTACTAAACACGTTACACTACAGCTGTCTACTGAACACGTTACACTATAGCTGTCTACTGAACACGTTACATTACAGCTGTCTACTAAACATGTTACACTACAGCTGTCTACTGAACATGTTACATTACAGCTGTCTACTGAACATGTTACACTACAGCTGTCTACTGAACATGTTACATTACAGCTGTCTACTAAACATGTTACACTACAGCTGTCTACTAAACACGTTACATTACAGCTGTCTACTAAACATGTTACATTACAGCTGTCTACTAAACACGTTACATTACAGCTGTCTACTGAACATGTTACATTACAGCTGTCTACTAAACACGTTACATTACAGCTGTCTACTAAACACGTTACATTACAGCTGTCTACTGAACATGTTACATTACAGCTGTCTACTGAACATGTTACATTACAGCTGTCTACTGAACACGTTACACTACAGCTGTCTACTGAACATGTTACATTACAGCTGTCTACTGAACACGTTACATTACAGCTGTCTACTGAACACGTTACACTACAGCTGTCTACTAAACACGTTACATTACAGCTGTCTACTGAACACGTTACACTACAGCTGTCTACTAAACACGTTACACTACAGCTGTCTACTAAACACGTTACACTACAGCTGTCTACTAAACACGTTACATTACAGCTGTCTACTAAACACGTTACATTACAACTGTCTACTGAACACGTTACATTACAGCTGTCTACTAAACACGTTACATTACAGCTGTCTACTGAACACGTTACATTACAGCTGTCTACTAAACACGTTACATTACAACTGTCTACTGAACACGTTACATTACAACTGTCTACTAAACACGTTACATTACAGCTGTCTACTGAACATGTTACATTACAGCTGTCTACTGAACATGTTACATTACAGCTGTCTACTGAACACGTTACATTACAGCTGTCTACTAAACACGTTACACTACAGCTGTCTACTAAACACGTTACATTACAGCTGTCTACTGAACATGTTACATTACAGCTGTCTACTGAACACGTTACACTACAGCTGTCTACTAAACATGTCACATTACAGCTGTCTACTAAACATGTTACATTACAGCTGTCTACTGAACATGTTACATTACAGCTGTCTACTAAACACGTTACATTACAACTGTCTACTAAACACGTTACACTACAGCTGTCTACTGAACATGTTACATTACAGCTGTCTACTGAACATGTTACATTACAGCTGTCTACTAAACACGTTACATTACAGCTGTCTACTGAACACGTTACACTACAGCTGTCTACTGAACATGTTACATTACAGCTGTCTACTAAACATGTTACATTACAGCTGTCTACTGAACACGTTACACTACAGCTGTCTACTGAACATGTTACATTACAGCTGTCTACTGAACACGTTACACTACAGCTGTCTACTGAACATGTTACATTACAGCTGTCTACTGAACACGTTACATTACAGCTGTCTACTAAACACGTTACATTACAACTGTCTACTGAACACGTTACATTACAGCTGTCTACTAAACACGTTACATTACAACTGTCTACTGAACACGTTACATTACAGCTGTCTACTAAACACGTTACATTACAACTGTCTACTGAACACGTTACATTACAGCTGTCTACTAAACACGTTACATTACAGCTGTCTACTAAACACGTTACATTACAACTGTCTACTGAACACGTTACATTACAGCTGTCTACTAAACACGTTACATTACAACTGTCTACTGAACACGTTACATTACAGCTGTCTACTAAACACGTTACATTACAGCTGTCTACTGAACACGTTACATTACAGCTGTCTACTAAACACGTTACATTACAACTGTCTACTGAACACGTTACATTACAACTGTCTACTGAACACGTTACATTACAGCTGTCTACTAAACACGTTACATTACAACTGTCTACTGAACACGTTACATTACAGCTGTCTACTAAACACGTTACATTACAGCTGTCTACTGAACACGTTACATTACAGCTGTCTACTAAACACGTTACATTACAACTGTCTACTGAACACGTTACATTACAGCTGTCTACTAAACACGTTACATTACAGCTGTCTACTGAACATGTTACATTACAGCTGTCTACTGAACATGTTACATTACAGCTGTCTACTGAACACGTTACATTACAGCTGTCTACTAAACACGTTACACTACAGCTGTCTACTGAACATGTTACATTACAGCTGTCTACTAAACACGTTACATTACAGCTGTCTACTAAACACGTTACACTACAGCTGTCTACTGAACACGTTACATTACAGCTGTCTACTAAACACGTTACACTACAGCTGTCTACTGAACACGTTACATTACAGCTGTCTACTAAACATGTTACACTACAGCTGTCTACTGAACACGTTACATTACAGCTGTCTACTAAACACGTTACACTACAGCTGTCTACTGAACACGTTACATTACAGCTGTCTACTAAACATGTTACACTACAGCTGTCTACTGAACACGTTACATTACAGCTGTCTACTAAACACGTTACACTACAGCTGTCTACTGAACATGTTACATTACAGCTGTCTACTGAACACGTTACATTACAGCTGTCTACTAAACATGTTACATTACAGCTGTCTACTAAACATGTTACATTACAGCTGTCTACTAAACATGTTACACTACAGCTGTCTACTAAACACGTTACATTACAGCTGTCTACTAAACACGTTACACTACAGCTGTCTACTGAACATGTTACATTACAGCTGTCTACTGAACATGTTACATTACAGCTGTCTACTGAACATGTTACACTACAGCTGTCTACTAAACATGTTACATTACAGCTGTCTACTGAACATGTTACACTACAGCTGTCTACTAAACATGTTACATTACAGCTGTCTACTAAACATGTTACATTACAGCTGTCTACTGAACACGTTACATTACAGCTGTCTACTGAACACGTTACACTACAGCTGTCTACTAAACACATTACATTACAGCTGTCTACTGAACACGTTACATTACAGCTGTCTACTGAACATGTTACACTACAGCTGTCTACTAAACATGTTACACTACAGCTGTCTACTAAACACATTACATTACAGCTGTCTACTGAACATGTTACATTACAGCTGTCTACTAAACACATTACATTACAGCTGTCTACTGAACATGTTACATTACAGCTGTGTACTAAACATGTTACATTACAGCTGTCTACTAAACACGTTACATTACAGCTGTCTACTAAACATGTTACATTACAGCTGTCTACTAAACACGTTACACTACAGCTGTCTACTGAACACGTTACATTACAGCTGTCTACTAAACACGTTACATTACAGCTGTCTACTAAACACGTTACATTACAGCTGTCTACTAAACACGTTACATTACAGCTGTCTACTGAACATGTTACATTACAGCTGTCTACTAAACACGTTACATTACAGCTGTCTACTAAACACGTTACATTACAGCTGTCTACTGAACATGTTACATTACAGCTGTCTACTAAACATGTTACATTACAGCTGTCTACTAAACATGTTACATTACAGCTGTCTACTGAACATGTTACATTACAGCTGTCTACTAAACATGTTACATTACAGCTGTCTACTGAACATGTTACATTACAGCTGTCTACTAAACATGTTACATTACAGCTGTCTACTAAACATGTTACATTACAGCTGTCTACTAAACATGTTACATTACAGCTGTCTACTAAACACGTTACACTACAGCTGTCTACTAAACACGTTACACTACAGCTGTCTACTAAACACGTTACATTACAGCTGTCTACTAAACATGTTACATTACAGCTGTCTACTAAACACATTACATTACAGCTGTCTACTAAACATGTTACATTACAGCTGTCTACTAAACACATTACATTACAGCTGTCTACTAAACACGTTACATTACAGCTGTCTACTGAACATGTTACATTACAGCTGTCTACTAAACACATTACATTACAGCTGTCTACTAAACACGTTACATTACAGCTGTCTACTAAACACGTTACATTACAGCTGTCTACTAAACACGTTACATTACAGCTGTCTACTAAACACGTTACATTACAGCTGTCTACTAAACACGTTACATTACAGCTGTCTACTAAACATGTTACATTACAGCTGTCTACTAAACACATTACATTACAGCTGTCTACTAAACACGTTACATTACAGCTGTCTACTAAACATGTTACATTACAGCTGTCTACTAAACATGTTACATTACAGCTGTCTACTAAACATGTTACACTACAGCTGTCTACTAAACACGTTACATTACAGCTGTCTACTAAACATGTTACATTACAGCTGTCTACTAAACACATTACATTACAGCTGTCTACTAAACATGTTACACTACAGCTGTCTACTAAACACATTACATTACAGCTGTCTACTAAACATGTTACACTACAGCTGTCTACTAAACACGTTACATTACAGCTGTCTACTAAACATGTTACATTACAGCTGTCTACTAAACACATTACAATACAGCTGTCTACTAAACACGTTACATTACAGCTGTCTACTAAACACGTTACACTACAGCTGTCTACTAAACATGTTACATTACAGCTGTCTACTGAACACGTTACATTACAGCTGTCTACTGAACACGTTACATTACAGCTGTCTACTAAACACATTACATTACAGCTGTCTACTGAACACGTTACATTACAGCTGTCTACTAAACACGTTACACTACAGCTGTCTACTAAACATGTTACATTACAGCTGTCTACTGAACACGTTACATTACAGCTGTCTACTAAACATGTTACATTACAGCTGTCTACTGAACACGTTACACTACAGCTGTCTACTAAACACGTTACATTACAGCTGTCTACTAAACACGTTACACTACAGCTGTCTACTGAACACGTTACACTACAGCTGTCTACTGAACACGTTACATTACAGCTGTCTACTGAACATGTTACATTACAGCTGTCTACTAAACACGTTACATTACAGCTGTCTACTGAACACGTTACATTACAGCTGTCTACTAAACACGTTACATTACAGCTGTCTACTGAACATGTTACATTACAGCTGTCTACTGAACACGTTACATTACAGCTGTCTACTAAACACGTTACATTACAGCTGTCTACTGAACATGTTACATTACAGCTGTCTACTAAACATGTTACATTACAGCTGTCTACTGAACATGTTACACTACAGCTGTCTACTAAACATGTTACACTACAGCTGTCTACTAAACATGTTACACTACAGCTGTCTACTAAACATGTTACACTACAGCTGTCTACTAAACATGTTACACTACAGCTGTCTACTAAACATGTTACACTACAGCTGTCTACTGAACATGTTACACTACAGCTGTCTACTAAACATGTTACATTACAGCTGTCTACTGAACATGTTACACTACAGCTGTCTACTGAACACGTTACACTACAGCTGTCTACTAAACATGTTACACTACAGCTGTCTACTGAACATGTTACACTACAGCTGTCTACTAAACATGTTACATTACAGCTGTCTACTGAACATGTTACACTACAGCTGTCTACTGAACACATTACATTACAGCTGTCTACTAAACACGTTACATTACAGCTGTCTACTGAACACGTTACATTACAGCTGTCTACTAAACACGTTACATTACAGCTGTCTACTAAACACGTTACATTACAGCTGTCTACTAAACACGTTACATTACAGCTGTCTACTAAACACGTTACATTACAGCTGTCTACTAAACACGTTACATTACAGCTGTCTACTAAACACGTTACATTACAGCTGTCTACTGAACATGTTACATTACAGCTGTCTACTAAACACGTTACATTACAGCTGTCTACTAAACACGTTACATTACAGCTGTTTACTAAACACGTTACATTACAGCTGTCTCCTGAACACGTTACATTACAGCTGTCTACTGAACACGTTACATTACAGCTGTGTACTGAACACGTTACATTACAGCTGTCTACTGAACACGTTACATTACAGCTGTCTACTAAACACGTTACATTACAGCTGTCTACTAAACACGTTACATTACAGCTGTCTACTAAACACGTTACATTACAGCTGTCTACTAAACACGTTACATTACAGCTGTCTAATAAACACGTTACACTACAGCTGTCTACTGAACACGTTACATTACAGCTGTCTACTAAACACGTTACATTACAGCTGTCTACTAAACACGTTACATTACAGCTGTCTACTAAACACGTTACATTACAGCTGTCTACTGAACACGTTACACTACAGCTGTCTACTGAACACGTTACATTACAGCTGTCTACTAAACACGTTACATTACAGCTGTCTACTGAACACGTTACATTACAGCTGTCTACTGAACATGTTACATTACAGCTGTCTACTAAACACGTTACATTACAGCTGTCTACTAAACATGTTACATTACAGCTGTCTACTGAACATGTTACATTACAGCTGTCTACTAAACACGTTACATTACAGCTGTCTACTAAACACGTTACATTACAGCTGTCTACTGAACACGTTACACTACAGCTGTCTACTGAACATGTTACATTACAGCTGTCTACTAAACACGTTACATTACAGCTGTCTACTGAACACGTTACACTACAGCTGTCTACTGAACACGTTACACTACAGCTGTCTACTGAACACGTTACATTACAGCTGTCTACTAAACACGTTACATTACAGCTGTCTACTAAACACGTTACATTACAGCTGTCTACTGAACATGTTACACTACAGCTGTCTACTAAACACGTTACATTACAGCTGTCTACTGAACACGTTACATTACAGCTGTCTACTAAACACGTTACACTACAGCTGTCTACTGAACATGTTACATTACAGCTGTCTACTAAACACGTTACATTACAGCTGTCTACTAAACACGTTACATTACAGCTGTCTACTGAACACGTTACACTACAGCTGTCTACTAAACACGTTACATTACAGCTGTCTACTAAACACGTTACATTACAGCTGTCTACTGAACACGTTACACTACAGCTGTCTACTGAACACGTTACATTACAGCTGTCTACTAAACACGTTACATTACAGCTGTCTACTAAACACGTTACATTACAGCTGTCTACTGAACATGTTACACTACAGCTGTCTACTAAACACGTTACATTACAGCTGTCTACTAAACACGTTACATTACAGCTGTCTACTGAACATGTTACATTACAGCTGTCTACTAAACACGTTACATTACAGCTGTCTACTAAACACGTTACATTACAGCTGTCTACTGAACATGTTACACTACAGCTGTCTACTAAACACGTTACATTACAGCTGTCTACTAAACACGTTACATTACAGCTGTCTACTGAACATGTTACATTACAGCTGTCTACTAAACATGTTACATTACAGCTGTCTACTGAACATGTTACACTACAGCTGTCTACTGAACACGTTACACTACAGCTGTCTACTAAACATGTTACATTACAGCTGTCTACTGAACACGTTACATTACAGCTGTCTACTAAACACATTACATTACAGCTGTCTACTGAACACGTTACATTACAGCTGTCTACTGAACATGTTACACTACAGCTGTCTACTGAACATGTTACATTACAGCTGTCTACTAAACACGTTACATTACAGCTGTCTACTGAACACGTTACATTACAGCTGTGTACTGAACACGTTACATTACAGCTGTCTACTGAACACGTTACATTACAGCTGTGTACTGAACACGTTACATTACAGCTGTCTACTAAACATGTTACATTACAGCTGTCTACTGAACACGTTACATTACAGCTGTGTACTGAACATGTTACATTACAGCTGTCTACTAAACACATTACATTACAGCTGTCTACTAAACACGTTACATTACAGCTGTCTACTAAACACGTTACATTACAGCTGTCTACTAAACACGTTACATTACAGCTGTCTACTAAACACGTTACATTACAGCTGTCTACTAAACATGTTACATTACAGCTGTCTACTAAACACGTTACATTACAGCTGTCTACTAAACATGTTACATTACAGCTGTCTACTAAACACGTTACATTACAGCTGTCTACTAAACACGTTACATTACAGCTGTCTACTAAACATGTCACACTACAGCTGTCTACTAAACACGTTACATTACAGCTGTCTACTAAACATGTTACATTACAGCTGTCTACTGAACACGTTACATTACAGCTGTCTACTGAACATGTTACATTACAGATGTCTACTAAACACATTACATTACAGCTGTCTACTGAACATGTTACATTACAGCTGTCTACTAAACATGTTACATTACAGCTGTCTACTAAACATGTTACATTACAGCTGTCTACTGAACACGTTACATTACAGCTGTCTACTAAACACGTTACATTACAGCTGTCTACTGAACACGTTACATTACAGCTGTCTACTAAACACGTTACATTACAGCTGTCTACTAAACACGTTACATTACAGCTGTCTACTAAACACGTTACATTACAGCTGTCTACTAAACACGTTACATTACAGCTGTCTACTAAACACGTTACATTACAGCTGTCTAATAAACACGTTACACTACAGCTGTCTACTAAACACGTTACATTACAGCTGTCTACTAAACACGTTACATTACAGCTGTCTACTAAACATGTTACATTACAGCTGTCTACTAAACATGTTACATTACAGCTGTCTACTAAACATGTTACATTACAGCTGTCTACTGAACATGTTACATTACAGCTGTCTACTAAACACATTACATTACAGCTGTCTACTAAACATGTTACATTACAGCTGTCTACTGAACATGTTACATTACAGCTGTCTACTAAACACGTTACATTACAGCTGTCTACTGAACATGTTACATTACAGCTGTCTACTAAACACATTACATTACAGCTGTCTACTGAACATGTTACATTACAGCTGTCTACTAAACATGTTACATTACAGCTGTCTACTAAACACGTTACATTACAGATGTCTACTAAACATGTTACATTACAGCTGTCTACTGAACACGTTACATTACAGCTGTCTACTAAACACGTTACATTACAGCTGTCTACTAAACATGTTACATTACAGCTGTCTACTAAACATGTTACATTACAGCTGTCTACTAAACATGTTACATTACAGCTGTCTACTAAACATGTTACATTACAGCTGTCTACTGAACATGTTACATTACAGCTGTCTACTAAACATGTTACATTACAGCTGTCTACTAAACACGTTACATTACAGATGTCTACTAAACATGTTACATTACAGCTGTCTACTGAACACGTTACATTACAGCTGTCTACTAAACACGTTACATTACAGCTGTCTACTAAACATGTTACATTACAGCTGTCTACTAAACATGTTACATTACAGCTGTCTACTAAACATGTTACATTACAGCTGTCTACTAAACATGTTACATTACAGCTGTCTACTGAACACGTTACATTACAGCTGTCTACTAAACACGTTACATTACAGCTGTCTACTGAACATGTTACATTACAGATGTCTACTAAACACATTACATTACAGCTGTCTACTGAACATGTTACATTACAGCTGTCTACTAAACATGTTACATTACAGCTGTCTACTAAACATGTTACATTACAGCTGTCTACTGAACACGTTACATTACAGCTGTCTACTGAACACGTTACATTACAGCTGTCTACTAAACACGTTACATTACAGCTGTCTACTAAACACGTTACATTACAGCTGTCTACTAAACACGTTACATTACAGCTGTCTACTAAACACGTTACATTACAGCTGTCTACTAAACACGTTACATTACAGCTGTCTAATAAACACGTTACACTACAGCTGTCTACTGAACACGTTACATTACAGCTGTCTACTAAACACGTTACATTACAGCTGTCTACTAAACACGTTACATTACAGCTGTCTACTAAACACGTTACATTACAGCTGTCTACTGAACACGTTACATTACAGCTGTCTACTGAACATGTTACATTACAGCTGTCTACTAAACACGTTACATTACAGCTGTCTACTGAACACGTTACATTACAGCTGTCTACTGAACACGTTACACTACAGCTGTCTACTAAACATGTTACATTACAGCTGTCTACTAAACATGTTACATTACAGCTGTCTACTAAACACGTTACTTTACAGCTGTCTACTAAACACGTTACATTACAGCTGTCTACTAAACACGTTACATTACAGCTGTCTACTAAACATGTTACATTACAGCTGTCTACTAAACATGTTACACTACAGCTGTCTACTGAACATGTTACATTACAGCTGTCTACTAAACATGTTACATTACAGCTGTCTACTAAACATGTTACATTACAGCTGTCTACTAAACACGTTACATTACAGCTGTCTACTGAACATGTTACATTACAGCTGTTTACTAAACATGTTACACTACAGCTGTCTACTAAACACGTTACATTACAGCTGTCTACTAAACACGTTACATTACAGCTGTCTACTAAACATGTTACATTACAGCTGTCTACTAAACATGTTACATTACAGCTGTCTACTAAACACGTTACATTACAGCTGTCTACTGAACACGTTACATTACAGCTGTCTACTAAACATGTTACACTACAGCTGTCTACTAAACACGTTACATTACAGCTGTCTACTAAACATGTTACATTACAGCTGTCTACTAAACACGTTACATTACAGCTGTCTACTGAACATGTTACATTACAGCTGTTTACTAAACATGTTACACTACAGCTGTCTACTAAACACGTTACATTACAGCTGTCTACTAAACACGTTACATTACAGCTGTCTACTAAACATGTTACATTACAGCTGTCTACTAAACATGTTACATTACAGCTGTCTACTAAACACGTTACATTACAGCTGTCTACTGAACACGTTACATTACAGCTGTCTACTAAACATGTTACATTACAGCTGTCTACTAAACACGTTACATTACAGCTGTCTACTAAACATGTTACATTACAGCTGTCTACTAAACACGTTACATTACAGCTGTCTACTGAACATGTTACACTACAGCTGTCTACTAAACATGTTACATTACAGCTGTCTACTAAACATGTTACACTACAGCTGTCTACTAAACATGTTACATTACAGCTGTCTACTAAACATGTTACACTACAGCTGTCTACTAAACACGTTACATCACAGCTGTCTACTAAACATGTTACACTACAGCTGTCTACTAAACATGTTACATTACAGCTGTCTACTAAACATGTTACATTACAGCTGTCTACTAAACACGTTACATTACAGCTGTCTACTAAACATGTTACATTACAGCTGTCTACTAAACACGTTACATTACAGCTGTCTACTAAACATGTTACATTACAGCTGTCTACTAAACACGTTACATTACAGCTGTCTACTAAACATGTTACATTACAGCTGTCTACTAAACATGTTACATTACAGCTGTCTACTAAACATGTTACATTACAGCTGTCTACTGAACACGTTACATTACAGCTGTCTACTAAACACGTTACATTACAGCTGTCTACTGAACATGTTACATTACAGCTGTCTACTAAACACATTACACTACAGCTGTCTACTAAACATGTTACATTACAGCTGTCTACTGAACACGTTACATTACAGCTGTCTACTAAACACATTACATTACAGCTGTCTACTAAACATGTTACATTACAGCTGTCTACTAAACACGTTACATTACAGCTGTCTACTAAACACGTTACATTACAGCTGTCTACTGAACACGTTACATTACAGCTGTCTACTAAACACGTTACACTACAGCTGTCTACTGAACACGTTACATTACAGCTGTCTACTAAACACGTTACATTACAGCTGTCTACTGAACACGTTACATTACAGCTGTGTACTGAACATGTTACATTACAGCTGTCTACTGAACATGTTACATTACAGCTGTCTACTGAACATGTTACATTACAGCTGTCTACTAAACACGTTACATTACAGCTGTCTACTAAACATGTTACATTACAGCTGTCTACTGAACACGTTACATTACAGCTGTCTACTGAACATGTTACATTACAGCTGTCTACTAAACACGTTACATTACAGCTGTCTACTGAACATGTTACATTACAGCTGTCTACTAAACACGTTACACTACAGCTGTCTACTAAACATGTTACACTACAGCTGTCTACTGAACACGTTACATTACAGCTGTCTACTAAACATGTTACATTACAGCTGTCTACTAAACACGTTACATTACAGCTGTCTACTAAACATGTTACATTACAGCTGTCTACTGAACACGTTACATTACAGCTGTCTACTGAACACGTTACATTACAGCTGTCTACTAAACATGTTACACTACAGCTGTCTACTAAACACGTTACATTACAGCTGTCTACTAAACACGTTACACTACAGCTGTCTACTAAACATGTTACACTACAGCTGTCTACTAAACATGTTACATTACAGCTGTCTACTAAACATGTTACATTACAGCTGTCTACTGAACACGTTACATTACAGCTGTCTACTAAACATGTTACATTACAGCTGTCTACTGAACACGTTACATTACAGCTGTCTACTAAACATGTTACACTACAGCTGTCTACTAAACACGTTACATTACAGCTGTCTACTAAACATGTTACATTACAGCTGTCTACTAAACATGTTACACTACAGCTGTCTACTAAACACGTTACATTACAGCTGTCTACTAAACACGTTACACTACAGCTGTCTACTAAACATGTTACACTACAGCTGTCTACTAAACATGTTACATTACAGCTGTCTACTGAACATGTTACATTACAGCTGTCTACTAAACACGTTACATTACAGCTGTCTACTAAACATGTTACACTACAGCTGTCTACTAAACATGTTACATTACAGCTGTCTACTAAACACATTACATTACAGCTGTCTACTAAACACGTTACATTACAGCTGTCTACTAAACACGTTACATTACAGCTGTCTACTAAACACGTTACATTACAGCTGTCTACTAAACATGTTACATTACAGCTGTCTACTAAACACGTTACATTACAGCTGTCTACTAAACACGTTACATTACAGCTGTTTACTAAACACGTTACATTACAGCTGTCTACTAAACACGTTACATTACAGCTGTCTACTAAACATGTTACATTACAGCTGTCTACTAAACATGTTACATTACAGCTGTCTACTGAACATGTTACATTACAGCTGTCTACTAAACACGTTACATTACAGCTGTCTACTAAACACGTTACATTACAGCTGTCTACTAAACACGTTACATTACAGCTGTCTACTAAACACGTTACATTACAGCTGTCTACTAAACACGTTACATTACAGCTGTTTACTAAACATGTTACATTACAGCTGTCTACTAAACACGTTACATTACAGCTGTCTACTAAACACATTACATTACAGCTGTCTACTAAACATGTTACACTACAGCTGTCTACTAAACACGTCACATTACAGCTGTCTACTGAACACGTTACATTACAGCTGTCTACTAAACACGTTACACTACAGCTGTCTACTAAACACGTTACATTACAGCTGTCTACTAAACACGTTACATTACAGCTGTCTACTAAACATGTTACATTACAGCTGTCTACTAAACACGTTACATTACAGCTGTCTACTGAACACATTACATTACAGCTGTCTACTAAACATGTTACATTACAGCTGTCTACTGAACATGTTACATTACAGCTGTCTACTGAACACATTACATTACAGCTGTCTACTAAACATGTTACATTACAGCTGTCTACTAAACATGTTACATTACAGCTGTCTACTAAACATGTTACATTACAGCTGTCTACTAAACATGTTACATTACAGCTGTCTACTAAACATGTTACATTACAGCTGTCTACTAAACACATTACATTACAGCTGTCTACTAAACACGTTACATTACAGCTGTCTACTAAACATGTTACATTACAGCTGTCTACTAAACATGTTACACTACAGCTGTCTACTAAACACGTTACACTACAGCTGTCTACTAAACACGTTACATTACAGCTGTCTACTAAACATGTTACATTACAGCTGTCTACTAAACATGTTACATTACAGCTGTCTACTAAACATGTTACATTACAGCTGTCTACTAAACATGTTACATTACAGCTGTCTACTAAACATGTTACATTACAGCTGTCTACTAAACATGTTACATTACAGCTGTCTACTAAACATGTTACATTACAGCTGTCTACTAAACATGTTACATTACAGCTGTCTACTAAACATGTTACATTACAGCTGTCTACTAAACACGTTACATTACAGCTGTCTACTAAACACGTTACATTACAGCTGTCTACTAAACATGTTACATTACAGCTGTCTACTAAACATGTTACATTACAGCTGTCTACTAAACACGTTACACTACAGCTGTCTACTGAACATGTTACATTACAGCTGTCTACTAAACACGTTACATTACAGCTGTCTACTAAACACGTTACATTACAGCTGTCTACTAAACATGTTACATTACAGCTGTCTACTAAACATGTTACATTACAGCTGTCTACTAAACACGTTACACTACAGCTGTCTACTGAACATGTTACATTACAGCTGTCTACTAAACACGTTACACTACAGCTGTCTACTAAACACGTTACACTACAGCTGTCTACTAAACACGTTACATTACAGCTGTCTACTAAACACGTTACACTACAGCTGTCTACTAAACACGTTACACTACAGCTGTCTACTAAACACGTTACATTACAGCTGTCTACTAAACACGTTACATTACAGCTGTCTACTAAACACGTTACACTACAGCTGTCTACTAAACATGTTACATTACAGCTGTCTACTAAACACGTTACATTACAGCTGTCTACTAAACACGTTACATTACAGCTGTCTACTAAACACGTTACATTACAGCTGTCTACTAAACACGTTACATTACAGCTGTCTACTAAACACGTTACATTACAGCTGTCTACTAAACACGTTACATTACAGCTGTCTACTAAACATGTTACATTACAGCTGTCTACTAAACACGTTACATTACAGCTGTCTACTAAACACGTTACATTACAGCTGTTTACTGAACACGTTACATTACAGCTGTCTACTAAACACGTTACACTACAGCTGTCTACTAAACATGTTACACTACAGCTGTCTACTGAACATGTTACATTACAGCTGTCTACTAAACACGTTACATTACAGCTGTCTACTAAACACGTTACATTACAGCTGTCTACTAAACACGTTACATTACAGCTGTCTACTAAACACGTTACATTACAGCTGTCTACTGAACACGTTACATTACAGCTGTCTACTGAACATGTTACATTACAGCTGTCTACTAAACATGTTACATTACAGCTGTCTACTAAACATGTTACATTACAGCTGTCTACTAAACACGTTACATTACAGCTGTCTACTAAACACGTTACATTACAGCTGTCTACTGAACATGTTACATTACAGCTGTCTACTAAACACGTTACATTACAGCTGTCTACTAAACATGTTACACTACAGCTGTCTACTAAACACGTTACATTACAGCTGTCCACTAAACATGTTACATTACAGCTGTCTACTGAACACGTTACATTACAGCTGTCTACTAAACATGTTACATTACAGCTGTCTACTAAACACGTTACATTACAGCTGTCTACTAAACACGTTACATTACAGCTGTCTACTAAACACGTTACATTACAGCTGTCTACTGAACATGTTACATTACAGCTGTCTACTAAACATGTTACATTACAGCTGTCTACTAAACATGTTACATTACAGCTGTCTACTGAACACGTTACATTACAGCTGTCTACTAAACATGTTACATTACAGCTGTCTACTAAACACGTTACATTACAGCTGTCTACTGAACATGTTACATTACAGCTGTCTACTAAACACGTTACATTACAGCTGTCTACTGAACACGTTACATTACAGCTGTCTACTAAACACGTTACATTACAGCTGTCTACTGAACATGTTACATTACAGCTGTCTACTAAACATGTTACATTACAGCTGTCTACTAAACATGTTACATTACAGCTGTCTACTAAACATGTTACATTACAGCTGTCTACTGAACATGTTACATCACAGCTGTCTACTAAACACGTTACATTACAGCTGTCTACTAAACATGTTACATTACAGCTGTCTACTAAACACGTTACATTACAGCTGTCTACTAAACACGTTACATTACAGCTGTCTACTAAACACGTTACATTACAGCTGTCTACTAAACACGTTACACTACAGCTGTCTACTAAACATGTTACACTACAGCTGTCTACTAAACATGTTACACTACAGCTGTCTACTAAACACGTTACATTACAGCTGTCTACTGAACACGTTACATTACAGCTGTCTACTAAACATGTTACATTACAGCTGTCTACTAAACATGTTACACTACAGCTGTCTACTAAACACGTTACATTACAGCTGTCTACTAAACACGTTACACTACAGCTGTCTACTAAACACGTTACATTACAGCTGTCTACTAAACACGTTACATTACAGCTGTCTACTAAACACGTTACACTACAGCTGTCTACTAAACATGTTACATTACAGCTGTCTACTAAACATGTTACATTACAGCTGTCTACTAAACACGTTACATTACAGCTGTCTACTAAACACGTTACATTACAGCTGTCTACTAAACACGTTACATTACAGCTGTCTACTAAACACGTTACACTACAGCTGTCTACTAAACATGTTACATTACAGCTGTCTACTAAACACGTTACATTACAGCTGTCTACTAAACATGTTACATTACAGCTGTCTACTAAACACGTTACATTACAGCTGTCTACTGAACATGTTACATTACAGCTGTCTACTAAACATGTTACACTACAGCTGTCTACTAAACACGTTACATTACAGCTGTCTACTAAACACGTTACACTACAGCTGTCTACTAAACACGTTACATTACAGCTGTCTACTAAACACGTTACATTACAGCTGTCTACTAAACACGTTACACTACAGCTGTCTACTAAACATGTTACATTACAGCTGTCTACTAAACACGTTACAGTACAGCTGTCTACTAAACACGTTACATTACAGCTGTCTACTGAACACGTTACACTACAGCTGTCTACTAAACATGTTACATTACAGCTGTTTACTAAACATGTTACATTACAGCTGTCTACTGAACACATTACATTACAGCTGTCTACTGAACATGTTACATTACAGCTGTTTACTAAACACGTTACATTACAGCTGTCTACTGAACACGTTACATCACAGCTGTCTACTAAACATGTTACATTACAGCTGTTTACTAAACATGTTACATTACAGCTGTCTACTAAACACGTTACATTACAGCTGTCTACTGAACATGTTACATTACAGCTGTCTACTAAACACGTTACATTACAGCTGTCTACTGAACACGTTACATCACAGCTGTCTACTAAACATGTTACATTACAGCTGTCTACTAAACACGTCACATTACAGTCGTCTACTAAACACGTTACACTACAGCTGTCTACTAAACATGTCACATTACAGTCGTCTACTAAACACGGTACATTACAGCTGTCTACTAAACACGTTACATTACAGCTGTCTACTAAACATGTTACATTACAGCTGTCTACTAAACATGTTACACTACAGCTGTCTACTAAACATGTTACACTACAGCTGTCTACTAAACATGTTACATTACAGCTGTCTACTGAACACGTTACATTACAGCTGTCTACTAAACACGTTACATTACAGCTGTCTACTAAACACGTTACACTACAGCTGTCTACTAAACATGTTACATTACAGCTGTTTACTAAACATGTTACATTACAGCTGTCTACTGAACATGTTACATTACAGCTGTCTACTGAACACATTACATTACAGCTGTCTACTAAACACGTTACACTACAGCTGTCTACTAAACATGTTACATTACAGCTGTCTACTGAACATGTTACATTACAGCTGTCTACTAAACACGTTACACTACAGCTGTCTACTGAACATGTTACATTACAGCTGTCTAGAGATGTTCGATATTGGCTTTTTTACCGATACTGATATACTGATATTGTCCAACTCTTAATTTCCGATACCGATATCAACCGATATCAACCGATACCGATATATACAGGGTCCCCCCCCCCCCCCCCCCCCCCCCCAAAAACTGAATAATTTCAGGTAATTAACATTACATATCTCTTGTCGTGGAATTAACACAACATTATGCATACTTTTGACAATAAATAAAATCAGAATCTGGTCAATAAAGGTTAAATAAATGTAAAAAAATATATTTATATATATTTTTTAAAGCGATACCGATATTTTCCGATATCAAATTTGAATGCCAATATCGGTAGGCCGATAATATCGGACATCCCTACAGCTGTCTACTAAACACGTTACATAACAGCTGTCTACTAAACACGTTACACTCGCTCTGGTTTTCACTGCCACATTCTACATGCATCTTTCATGACCCGCGGCCGCCGGCGATTTTAAACAATAACAGCCCCTACGACAGGCAGAGAGAGAGAGAGAGAGAGAGAGAGAGAGAGAGAGAGAGAGAGAGAGAGAGAGAGAGAGGGAGAGACTCCCAACTCGCTTCGCCGAGCGACCCTGATATTATTCGTCCGCGCGGGGGGCCAAGGAGGACCGCCGCTGCTCCTCCAAAATAAGGCAGGAACGGCCCTTAGGTGCCCCAGGCCCCCTGCTTTATTGTTTACCCCCCCCCCCCCCCCCCCCCCCCCCCCCGCGGGGTAATTCCGGGGCTCGGTCGTGGACGGCTCCGGCCCCGTCATGCCGTTTGCCTCACTTACGTGGGCTGGAATCTCTGCGGGGAGTGGAGCCTCCACCCGGGGAGCGGCGAGATGACACAGTGGGGCTCGTTGATGGGAGGGATTACACGCTCGTGTGCAGGGCTTCTGTGAAGGTTACTAGTACAAAGAGAGGCTACTGTATGGGAAGCGTTTGTGGGGGAAAATATACTGTATATACTGTATATCAAAGGGTGAACGGGACGCTGGCATAATGTCTGGTGTCACTGTCTTATAATGCATGTGTTACTGGCCAACGTGGTATAATTGTATAGGTCTTATAATGTACAGTATGTGTTACTGGCGGCAGTGGTATAATTTTAGAGGTATTATAATGTATTTATGTGTTACTGGCCAACGTGGTATTATTTTACAAGTCTTATAATGCATGTGTTTACATGTGGTATAATTTTATAGTTGCTGTTTTAACATTTTGGTCATCACAACTATTTCCTGGTCAGGTTCAGGGTAGGGTCAGGGTAGGGTCATGGTAGGGTCAGGATAGGGTCAGTCAGGGTCAGGGTAGGGTAGGTTAAGTTAATGGGTAGAAATTGTTTAGGCAAGTATAGCCAGCTGGTCATACAGTACGTGTATATTGAACATTTGACATTTCTCTGTTGGCAATGGTTCCCACACTGTAGGTTCATTAAGTTCACATACATGTAGCAGCATATGAATTCTAATATTAGAAACTCTGTAATAGTATACTCCTAGTCTATGACTCCAACTTTTAAATGATTATATCTCATCAGCCCCTATAGCATTACCTCCAAGTGTTTGATCAGTAGAGTATTACTTTTCAAAAGAATTTGATATTTATATTTACTGCATTACTGTATATCTGTTTACATACCTGCATATAATCCATGTTACATAGATACTATATATCTATATCTGTACACATGTACACGCTGCCAGCATCCGGAGAACTAATGGCGGCAGAACTCGAGAACTACTAGGAATGTATGTCTGACTTGTACCGGATCTCCTCTCTGGTAAGAACACCCTGAAGACTCAAAGGCGCTAAAAACAAGATTACAAACATCTCAAAACAAACTGGTCAGACTACTGCTTGACCTTACTCCTAAAACCCACCTCACCCCTGCCCACTTTGACAACCTAGGATGGCTTAGAGTAGACGACAGAGTACAGCAATTTGAAATGGGCCTGCTCTACAAGGTACACCACATGACTAAGGTACCCATGTACATGTCAAAGTACTTCCCAAATGTCAGTGAATACCACAATCACAACACCAGAGGGAGCTCCACAAATCAGGTAAAATCCAGATTCGGCTCAAAAAGGGACTAAACACGTTTTGCAATTATGCCACATCAATGTGGAACGCCCTACCCACAGCTGTAAATGAATGTGAATCACTACCCACTTTCAAAACCACTCTGAAAGAGCACCTACGGGAGACTGCAATTTGAAACTGGCCCCTGTAAATGTCCAAACTCAACCCCCTCCAATGTACAGTCCACCCCCTACCCAACCCAACCCCCACCCTACCCACCCAACCACCTCCAATGTACAGTTCCCCCCCCCCCCCCCACCTCCTCCAATGTACAGTTTCTTCCCCCTCAAATGTATATACTCTCTTTTTAGACTATTTTTGTACTCTGGTATGTCATAAATGTCTAAATGTAACAGTACTGGTTACCTGTATGTCATGTATGTCATATATGTTATGATTAATTGAAAATGGGGGACCCTGATGTAAACAAGACGCAAGTCTTTCTCTGGTCTGCATCCCCTTAACAATTGTGTGTATTGAGCTGTACTGTATTGTACCCACTCTGCAATCTGTTAATAAAGTTTTCAATCAATCAATCAAACTCTTACCACCAATAATGTACAGTATGTATTACAGGCTAACTAAGTTCACATACATGTAGCAGCATAGGAATTCTAATATTAGAAACTCTGTAATAGTATACTCCTAGTCTATGACTCCAACTTTAAAATGATTATATCTCATCAGCCCCTATAGCATTACCTCCAAGTGTTTGATCTGTAGAGTATTACTTTTCAAAAGAATTTGATATTTATATTTACTCCATTACTGTATATCTGTTACCTGCATATAATCCATGTTACATATCTGTAGATGCTATATCTATATCTGTACATATGTACACGGCACGCTGCCAGCAGCCGGAGAACTAATGGTGACAGAACTCGAGAACTACTAGGAATGTGTGTCTGACTCTTACCACCAAACAAATCTGCACGGACTACAATGTATGACGTATATCATGTCACGTAGGGTACCTTGTGTATACTGTACCTGGTGTATACTGCACCTATACTGCACCTTGTGTATACTGCACCTTGTATTTACTGCACCTTGTGTATACTGCACCTTGTGTATACTGCACCTTGTGCTGCACCTTGTGTTTACTGCACCTTGTGTTTACTGCACCTTGTGTTTACTGCACCTTGTGTTTACTATACCATGTGTATACTGCACTTTGTTTTTACTGCACCTTGTGTTTACTGCACCTTGTGTATACTGCACCTTGTGTATACTGCACCTTGTGTATACTGCACCTTGTGTTTACTGCACCTTGTGTTTACTGCACCTTGTTTATACTGCACCTTGTGTATACTGCACCTTGTGTTTACTGCACCATGTGTATAATGCACATTGTATATACTGCACCTTGTGTACTGCACCTTGTTTATACTGCACCTTGTGTATACTGCACCTTGTGTTTACTGCACCTTGTGTACTGCACTTTGTGTATACTGCACCATGTGTATAATGCACATTGTATATACTGCACCTTGTGTATACTGCACCTTGTGTTTACTGCACCTTGTGTATACTGCACCTTGTGTATACTGCACCTTGTGTATACTGCACCTTATGTACTGCACTTTGTGTATACTGCACCTTGTGTTCACTGTACCTTGTGTATACTGCACCTTGTGTATACTGCACCTTGTGTATACTGCACCTTGTGTTTACTGCACCTTGTGTATACTGCACCTTGTGTATACTGCACCTTGTGTATACTGCACCTTGTGTACTGCACTTTGTGTATACTGCACCTTGTGTTCACTGTACCTTGTGTATTCTGCACCTTGTGTATACTGCACCTTGTGTTCACTGCACCTTGTGTTCACTGCACCTTGTACTGCACCTTGTGTATACTGCACCTTGTACTGCACCTTGTGTTCACTGCACCTTGTGTTCACTGCACCTTGTACTGCACCTTGTGTATACTGCACCTTGTACTGCACCTTGTGTATACTGCACCTTGTGTATACTGCACCTTGTGTATACTGCACCTTGTGTTTACTGCACCTTGTGTATACTGCACCTTGTGTTTACTGCACCTTGTGTATACTGTTTACTTTTACTCTTACTCATAGTGTACATTCAGATTCTAATTCTTTATTGCCTTTATTGATTGTAACATATAATATAACGGACATACAGACCCTCGACCGTCTGTACCTTTGTTTACACTGTTTATTTTTCTCATATTCTTATATTCAGAGTTAATTATATCGTTTACACTGTCTATATTTATGTCTTTCTATACAATTACCCTGCCCATACCTGTACCTGTGTACCTCCCCTCCCCCCTCCTCCATGCTGCTATGACACCAGAATTTCCCCCAAGGAGGTCAGATCTGAGCACTAAAAGGCTTGCAGTGTGAACATGGCCAGTGTGGTGAGAGAGAGGCATCGCGTCCCTGGTTCAAGGCAGGGCGCGTGGCTAAACGTGACCACTTCCTCCAATGTCCGCCCCAATAGGAGACACAACAACAAACATGTCATTTGTCAACAGGAAAGAAAAAAAGCGTGCTCAGAGAAAGAGTGGCCCAGGGAGCATGTTGTCAACTGATGGATCGGGAGCAACAAAAAAAAGATACCTTATCGTGTTCCCGAACAATACATGAATAGATAGAGCATCTGGCCACTCCGAATGCACACGCGCGGCCTGAATTCATATGAATTAATGGAGGGCGGAGACGCAGTCCTGTGTGTCTCCGCCGCCCGCCATTAATTTGTATGAATTCAGCTCCCACACGTGCTGCATCGGAGTGGCCAGATGCAGGGATAGATTCTGTTGGGAGCGATGACATGCGACAAAGTGATATGTATCATCCCCCCACACTCCACACACACACACACACACGCACACACACACACACACACACACACACACACACACACACACACACACACACACACACACACACACACACACACACACACACACACACACACACACACACACACACACACACACACACACACACACACTAATAGAAACAGCACGGTCCCTGCAGACCAATGACACATCCTCTGAAGAAATAAAAATAATAAATAAATAAAAAACACGCTCACTTTCTTTTTTTGTCTGAACGGTCACTTCACGGAAAGCACAGCTTCTCAGAAGCCACCATGGGTGAAAAAGATTGGGTAATATAAAAACCATCAATATGTACCGGGAGTCTCCGCCGTTTTGTGTATATAATATCCTCCTATCTAGATAGATCTAGATAGATAGAATAGAATATAGAATGGAATAGAATCGAAGTACTTTATTAATCCCGAGGAAAATTCAGCACCACAGATCGCTCACAATAAACATTTAGGTATAGCTCAAAAATAAGAATACACAGTCAAAGATGTACATTCTAAAATATGTATATATACATTCTAAAATGTACAGTCCAAAAATATACTGTCAAATGTAAATTGTGGGTTTCTTGTAAAGTGACTTTTCAGTGCTTTGTCTGTTTGACAATAACAATAAATAAAATAAAACAACATTCCACACGGGGGGAAGCCAATATTGTAGTAATCGGGTCACGTCGAATATTCAAAACAGAGATAATTATGTGTGGATTAGCCTCATTTTGGGGGATATCAGACCACCACTCATGCACGGCGGACTCAAGGGACAAAATCGTTTAATCGTATCGACCCGGTCGCTCTCTCTGTGAAATGCCAACAAGCAGAGCTCCAATCCAAATAAAGTGGAATGTTGTGGTTCCTTAGCACTGTGTGGATGCAGAAAAACACATTACACCGGGGTGTTTTTTTTGTTGTTGTTGTGAGCCGTTTAACCAACAGCCGTTCTCAATTAATTAGGGTTTTAATGGATCATTTAGAAGAATATGTGTTTTGGTGGGTCGGCAGATTCGACATATATCAACAGCTTCTGACGCGTATATTCTTCACAGAAGCCAAGTCCATCACACATCACAAACGCGCTCTGCAGCAAAATGGGTGTGAGCAACTTTTCACACCCCTTCTTCTTATAGATTCAACCCCTCTGAGGCATGATATCTACGGGGGAGGGGAGGCTTTAATGCAGGGGCCAGTGTGAAAGCCAGACCCGAGGCTGTGTTCTCCTCAGAGCAGGATGGATACACCGCCCTGGCACCGCGCACGTTTCTCCCAGTGATTTGCCCCAAATATATGCCTCTCTCAGTGTGCTGTGCACCGATAAACATTCTATTTGCTATTCCGCCGCGCGTGGCCGGCTTTGACAGCCGCCTCGACATTCAAGTTCAAGTTCAAGTTTTGTTTTATTTGTCATATATATATGCTTGGTTCTGTATGAGCCCCCTGGGATTGTACTTCATACAGTAAAAAGTAAATAGAATAAAGGCCAGACACTATACAAAATATACAATATATACAAAGTGAAGTACAACCTAAAGTACAAAGTGAAGTACAAAATGCAAACAATAAAGTACAAATGCGAGCTTTTTAAATGCAAGAATGCAAGAACGAGGTAGGGATGTCATGCAAATCCTTTTGTAATAAATAAATAAATAAATAAATAAATAAATAAATAAATAAATAAATAAATAAATAAATAAATAAATAAATAAATAAATAAATAAATAAATAAATAAATAAATAAATAAATAAATAAATAAATAAATAAATAAATAAATAAATAAATAAATAAATAAATAAATAAATAAATAAATAAATAAATAAATAAATAAATAAATAAATAAATAAATAAATAAATAAATAAATACAAACATGGTGTAGTTTTTTTGCCACATTCATCCTGATGCCACCCGGAGCCCGAAACACACACATACCTGTTACCGCAGCAGGGAACCCCGGCCCCTTATCCAACTGAAAATATTCTTAAATCCACAAATCACTATACTACAACTACTACTAGCACCACTGTCGCCACTGCATACATAAAATATCAAATCGCAGCCCCCCTGGCGAGAGTTTGTGTTTATGAGAAAGCAATAAAGAAAGGATGCAACGCCATTCAGGGGGAGACAATAATAACAGACTGTTGCTATTTATAGCCCCCGTTGTCTTAATTGGCATGAAGAGAGCAGTCAGATGGAGCTGTGTGAGTGGGAGTCAGAGCAGAGGTTGAAATCACAGCATCTGTCTTGTAGAGCCACGCGCATCCAGCACCGCACGGACAAATAAAGGGACAGCCCGCTGCTTTTCGAGTCGATGATCAACCTCATCCATTCTGACATAGCCGCGCGCTGAGAGGTCCGTCCTACAACAGCGAGTGACGACCACGCGTGGCGAGGAAAAAGGAAATGAACAGGGGTGCGTTGTTGCTGATTTCAAAGCTGGTTGCACTGTGTTTAGCCACGTGCACTTGCGCGGCCCAGGGGCGGGGCTAGGGGGTGGCTACTTGGGCTCAAGCCCCGAATGTATTCTGAAAAGCCCCGAATCTATTTATAAAAAAAAGAAAACGATTTTTTTTTTTTTTTTTTTTTTTTTTTTTACAATTCATCATTGTTACATGCAAATATGTTTGCACCAGACTTAGCAGAGGCTAATTTCCATCTGTGGTCTATCCAGCTGCTAACTGTATTTGAGTGAGTTAAGTCTTGGTGTTATGGTAGACTCAGACCTAAGCTTTAAATCACAATCAACAAGTTGACAAAAACTTAATTCTTCCACCTTAGAAACATAGCTAAAGTACGGCCATTTATAAATCAAAAGGACGCTGAAAATCAGATCCATGCCTTTATCTCAAGCCAACTCGACTACTGTAATGCACTCCTTACCGGCCTCCCGAAAAAATACGATGATAACTATTTTATTGCAATGCACTATTGCATTATTTTATTCTATTTTACTAACTATTTTATTGCACTGCACTATTTTACTTTGTATCAGTGAATCATAGACGCCTGGCCATAAGAGCATTCGGAGCATCTCTGCTCTCCCACTATTGAACTTGGGGGAGCAAAGGTATGATCTTGCTCCACCACTTTTTGATTATATGAAAAATATGATATATCCCCCCCCCAATATATAAATCTAACCATAACTATGTTATGGTTAACTGAGTTTTATAGTGAAAAGAGCAGCTTTATTGGTCAAGATTGAAGGCTCTATATTGCAGGAAATTGCACGTACAGGTTCATTAAATTTAAAAAAAAATCAGTCGTGCCTGACCCCCTCCAAACCACCCCTGACCTGCCAAATTTTTTTTTAAATAAATTTAAATAAAAAAAAATTAAAAAAATTAAAAATAAAGGGCCCCGGATCTCCTACAATCCTAAATCCGCCCCGCCGCGCGCGCTCTCGCGCATGCGCATAATATTCCCTCGCATACGCACAGACTAAAGACAATGCCTAATTGCCTCTACGAATGGAATGTAACACATTTCATTCACAAGTTTTGCGTGAATGTATCTGAGAACGTTGTTTGAACAAACCTGTCGACCTGCGCTATTGTTTTTTTTGTATCCACTTTTTCTCCTTCTCGTTCTGTTTTTCTCCCATCCCAATTTAGTCGTGCCAATTCCCCCCTCCCCTGTCTTGATCGTTGCTCGCATGTGCCCCCCACTGGTCGGTCGTAGGGAGGGTTGAATAATCTATCGCATGTACCCTCCGATACATGCGGAGTCAGCCAGCCACATCTTTTCACCTGCCAGCGTGGACTCTCACTGGTGAGGTGTAACGTGTGGGAGGCTCACACTACCCTCGACATCTCCTGTCCTTGCTGTGCAGGCGCCCTGACCGACCTGTAGGAGGCGCTGTTTACAACGACCAGAATACCACCCCACCGGCTTCCCTCCCGCTGACTCTGCCAATTGAGCCAGTATGACGGCCGGCCCGGATTCGATACCGGTGTCTCACGCGTTGGTGATGAGCGCTTAGACCGCTGTGCCACCCAGCCGTGCCGACCTGCGCTATTGTTATGATTGATTGATTGATTGATTGATTGATTGATTGATTGATTGATTGAAAAATGTATTAACAGATTGCAGAATGGGTACAATACAGTACAGCGCAATATACACAATTGTTAAGGGGATGCAGACCAGAGAAAGACTTTCGTCTTGTTTACATCAGGGTCCCCCAGCGATGGGTACTTAGCGAGTTGCCGCATCAGTCGAGTGCAGCCTATTCCTGTGTGCACGCGCGTGCACATCCGTGCATGTGCGTGCGCATCCGTGCATGTGCGTGCACATGCTTCTGCTCACAGACTGGTTGCACGGCGTGCAACCCCGTCCCATGAGCAACACACCCCAACACAGTATCTTTAAAATTGTTGACCGTTGGTTGCGATGTCTTTTGTGTGGGAACCACCATCACCCCCCCTCTGTGAAGGATAGTTATATATATATACAGTGTGTTGGCGGCTGGGTGGCGCAGCGGACATTGCACTCGTCACCAACGCAAGAGACACCGGGTTCGAATCCGGCTGTCGGCGTTGCCCCCGTCTTGGGCCGGCCGTCATACTAACTCAATTGGCAGAGTTAGCGGTGGAAGTCGATGGGTGGTAATCTGGACGTTGTGGACAGCGACTCCTACAGGTCGGTTGGGGCGCCTGCAGAGCAGAGACAGGAAATAGCGGGGGTAGTGTGAGCCTCCCACACGTTACACCTCGCCAATGAGAGTCCGCACTGGCAGGTGAAAAGATGTGACAGGCTGCCTCCTCGTGTATCGGAGGGGAATGCACTCAACTGATGCGCCAACTCGCTAAGTACTACTTTGCATAACAATACTGCCGGTCGTCAGGTGTGTTCAAATACGTTCTCAGATACATGTGTTACATTCCATTCGTAGAGGCAATTAGGCACTGTCTTTAGTCTGTGTTATGCGAGGGAACATGACGCACGTGGCGTCATTAAAACATAGTGCAACCAGTCGTCCCATGAGCAACGCATGCCTGCACACTAGCAAAGTAAAGGGTTAACCTTCTGTAGTGTGGCAGTGAAAGGGTTAAACACCGAACAGCCGCGGTGTGTGTGCGCAGACAACACTAGCAGACGAATCTCTGTCCCGTTGTCCTATAATATTTCATTTCTCGCAGTCTCAAAAAAGCTGGCTTCCATCGAGTCCCGTTGTCGTCAGTCGGTCCCCCGGTCCCTTCATAATATGTCTGTGTGGTGGTACCGTACTACTGGTCCATCTGCTGTGGGTGAGGTCACTGCACACGCCACCTGCTCTGATCAGGTTTCTCCGCGCAGGCTTCTGGGTCGCGTCTTGGGACATGCACGCGTGGTGGAGGGGCAGATGTATAGGTTTATACTGGTAGAACACGTGCGCACCCACACACGCACACACATACACACATTATGCACGCACGTTACACACAAACACAAGCAGCACTGGAAATTGAACAGGCACTTGTAAAAAGGATCCGGGGGAGAAGGCTGGGAATTGTTTGGGCGCACGCGCATGCGCACCAGAACATTGTTCACAAGTGTGCTCTTCAATTTCATGTTTAATGAGACTCTTATGCGCCTCGTCGATTTGTAGGGAGAGACGATTCCTAGTCGCATGCTAAGGTGGACTTGGAGGCTGCGACAAAGAAAACGTTAACCGAGGGTGGCATTATTCCATCTCTGTTGTATGGATGTAAGAAAGTTATCTTTGTCCTGTTGTGAATATATATAAAGGGGACAAAAATAACATTAGATGGCTTATATAGTCACAGTGCTTAGCCTATTCGCTTTAGTACCTTTATTGTGTCTAAGCTATAAGCTTGTTTGTTTGTTTGTTTGTTTGTTTGTTTTTATCATCTAAAAAAAAAAAAAAAAAAATAGGCTAATAAAGGAGTCAATATAGCCATATGGCTAAGGTTTTGTTAAAATGTTTGTGCCAAACTATTCTTTTGCAATACCGGCCTATAATCATTAATTTCCTGTAATGAGTGATCAGAGGAGGATATACTGTACGCTGATATATCTG